>NC_071618.1:19573212-19873212 GCF_014839835.1 Dryobates pubescens | reverse complement strand
ACTTAATTTACATTAAGATTGTCCTTCAACATACTTGTATGTCCAGGAGGGCTGGACCTGCTTCAAGAAAGAGCTGATGAAGGCTCAGGAGCAGGCTGTGCCAGTGTGCCGGAAGAGGAGCCGCCGGGGCAGACTGCCAGCCTGGCTGTGTAATGAACTTTTAATAGAACTAAGGGAAAAAAAGAGGGTGTATCATCTTTGGAAGAAAGGTGAGGCAACCCATGGAATGTTTAAAGAGGTTGCTAGGGCATGTAGGAGGAAAATTAGGGAGGCAAAAGCACATTTGGAACTTAAACTGGCCTCTGATGTGAAGGACAACAAAAAGTCCTTCTATAAATATATTAATAGCAAGAGGAAGGGCAGGGACAACCTCCACTCCTTGGTTGACATGGAAGGAAATGTTGTAACACAGGATGAGGAAAAGGCAGAGGTACTTAACACCTTCTTTACCTCAGTTTTTACTAGCTGGAAAGAACGTCTACCAGACAGCTGGCCTGCAGAGCTGGCAGAGGGAGACAGGGAGCTGCATGGTTTCCCTGTGTTCCATGAGCAAGTGATAGGAGCTCTCCTCAGCAGCTTAGACCCCCACAAGTCCATGGGACCAGATGGGATCCATCCTAGGGTGCTGAGAGAGCTGGCAGATGAGCTGGCCAAGCCACTCTCCATTATTTTTCATCAGTCCTGGCTCACTGGAGAGATCCCAGCTGACTGGAAGCTGGCCAACGTGGTACCCATCCACAAGAAGGGCCAGTTGGATGAGCCAGGGAATTACAGGCCTGTCAGCCTGACCTCAGTGCCAGGAAAGATTATGGAGCAGGTCATCCTGAGTGCAATCACACAACACTTAGAGGATGGCCAAGGGATCAGGCCCAGCCAGCATGGGTTTAGGAAGGGCAGGTCCTGCCTGACCAACCTGATCTCCTTCTATGATCAGGTGACCCGCCTGGTGGATGTGGGGAGGCCTGTGGATGTAGTCTACCTGGACCTCAGCAAGGCCTTTGACACCGTTCCCCATAGCAAACTCCTGGCCAAGCTGTCAGCCCATGGCTTGGATGGGAGCACACTGCGATGGGTTAGGAACTGGCTGGAGGGCCGAGCCCAGAGAGTGGTGGTGAATGGTGCCACATCCAGCTGGCGGCCAGTCACTAGTGGTGTGCCCCAGGGATCAGTACTGGGCCCCATGCTCTTTAACATCTTTATTGATGATCTGGATGAGGACATTGAGTCCATCATCAGTAAATTTGCTGACGACACCAAGCTGGGGGCAGGAGTTGATCTGCTGGAGGGTAGAGAGGCTCTGCAGAGGGACCTCGACAGGCTGGGCAGATGGGCAGAGTCCAACGGCATGAGATTTAACACATCCAAGTGCCGGGTTCTGCACATTGGCCACAGCAACCCCATGCAGAGCTACAGGCTGGGGTCAGAGTGGCTGGAGAGCAGTCAGGCTGAGAGGGACCTGGGGGTGCTGGTTGACGGTAGAATGAACATGAGCCTGCAGTGTGCCCAGGCAGCTAAGAGGGCCAATGGCATCCTGGCCTGCATCAGGAACAGTGTGGCCAGCAGGAGCAGGGAGGTCATTCTGCCCCTGTACACTGCACTGGTTAGGCCGCACCTCGAGTACTGTGTCCAGTTCTGGGCCCCTCAGTTTAGGAAGGATGTTGACTTGCTGGAACGAGTCCAGAGAAGAGCAACAAAGTTGGTGAGGGGTTTGGAACATAAGCCCTACGAGGAGAGGCTGAGGGAGCTGGGGTTGCTTAGCCTGGAGAAGAGGAGACTCAGGGGTGACCTTATTACTCTCTACAACTACCTGAAGGGAGGTTGTAGACAGACGGATGTTGGTCTCTTCTCCCAGGCAAGCAGTACCAGAACAAGAGGACACAGTCTCAGGCTGCGCCAGGGGAGGTTCAGGCTGGATGTTAGAAAAAAGTTCTATACAGAAAGAGTGATTGCACATTGGAATGGGCTGCCTGAGGAGGTGGTGGAGTCGCCATCACTGGAGGTTTTTAGGAGAAGACTTGACGGGGTGCTTGGTGCCGTGGGTTAGTTGTTTGGGCGGTGTTGGATTGGTTGATGGGTTGGACGCGATGATCTTGAAGGTCTCTTCCAACCTGGTTTATTCTATGTATGTATTCTATGTATGTATTCTATATTTTAATAGCTGTTACTAATAAGCCTTTATAGTTAGCCTTTCTTCAATATTACATTCACACAATATCCAGAAGAATAAAATTATATGCTAAGGTATTATTTCCAGCTATATATTACTGGATTCATACTACTATTAATCTTACCACTATTCTTATTAAAAGAGGTTACTACTTTTCCATGTGCTATAGATATTTGAAAACATGCTTGTAATGGCCACTGGGGAGGCACAAGCCAAGTCAAAGTAAGCTGAGATAAACTAAGCTCAAGTAAGTTGTAATTGGTATATAAATTGCTTATGCTTGACTGAACAATAAATCCCCACAACAGAACAAGGCTCAGAGGAGATGGTTGATGGAGCACTGGAACAGGCTACCTAGAGAGGTTGTGGAATCTCCTTCTCTGAAGACTTTCAAAACCCACATGGATGCACTCCTGTGAGCACTACCATAAGTGATGCTGCTTGGGCAGGGGGGCTGGGCTCGATGATGTCTTCAGGTCCCTTCCAACCTCTAATGTACTGTGATACTATGATATGGCTAACTATCTCCTCTGACTGTAAAAGTCTTTGTTTTCATTATCAGATAGCATTGTTCTGTAAAGTAGGTTCCAGATGGGCACTCAGTACTCGCATTGTCTGGAGAAGAGTTTGTTAGGACTATCTCTAGTCAAGTGTCATGGGCTATGTGCTGTTCGAGGTTGGAGACCTCTAATTTGTGTCCCTGTGGCACATCTTGCACTCCAGTTTTGCCTGAGAGATGTTTTTCTCTGCTTTACTCTGACAGTTTTCCATAATGTGAACTAGAGCATAGTGGGAAAGCATTAAATAGGAGATTCATTTAAAAAATGCACTGCTGACCTCAGCTAACATACTAATGTGAATGCAATTAGTATCAACCAAACCTTGGTTTGTGGTAAATGCATGAGCTGGGATCCATTAAACAAAGCAGGTATAACATTGTTTTAAGCAACTTCAAAAATGTACATAAGACTCAAAGAAGGTATTAACATGTTTACTTTTCATTCTTGTCATAGCTTCCTTTTGAAAAATTGCTCTCCATCATTTTTCAAGAGTCTTGGGTCACTGGAGAGGTCTCAGATGACTGCAAGCTGGCCAATGTGATGCCCATCCACAAGAAGGGCCGTTTGGATGAGCCAGGGAATTGCAGACCTGTCAGCCTGACCACAGTGCCAGGAAAGATTATGGAAGAGGTCATCTTGAGTGCAATCACACAGTACTTGCAGAATGGCCAAGGGATCAGGCCCAGCCAGCATGGGTTTAGGAAGGGCAGGTCCTGCCTGACCAACCTGATCTTCTATGATCAGGTGACCCACCTGGTGGATGTGGACAAGGCTGTGGATGTAGTCTATCTGGACTTCAGCAAGGCCTTTGGCACTATTCCCCACAGCAAACTCCTGACCAAGCTGTCAGCCCATGCCTTGGACAGCAGCACTCTGTGCTGGGTTAGGAACTGGCTATAGGGCCGAGCCCAGAGAGTGGTGGTGAATGGTGCCAAATCCAGCTGGCAACCAGTCACTAGTGGTGTGCCCCAGGGATCAGTGCTGGGCCCCATCTTATTCAATATCTTTACTGATGATTTGGACGAAGGGATTGAGTCCATCATCAATAAATTTGCAGATGATACCAAGCAGGGGGCAGGAGTTGATCTGTTAGAGAGTAGGAGTTGATCTGTTAGAGAGTAGGAGTTGATCTGTTAGAGAGTAGGAGAGCTCTGCAGAGGGACCTTGACAGGCTGGACAGATGGGCAGAGTCTAATGGCATGACATTTAATACATCTAAGTGCCCGGTTCTACACATTGGCCACAACAGCCCCATGCAGTGCTGCAGGCTGGGGTCAGAGTGGCTGGAGAGTGGCCAGGCAGACAGGGACCTGGGGATACCAGTTGATAGTAGACTGAATATGAGCCTGCAGTGTGCCCAGGTGGCCAAGAAGGCCAATGGCATCCTGGCCTGGATCAGGAATAGTGTGGCCAGCAGGAGCAGGGAGGTCATGCTGCCCCTGTACTCCGCACTGGTTAGGCCACACCTTGAGTACTGTGTCCAGTTTTGGGCCCCTCAGTTTAGGAAAGATTCTGACTTGCTGGAACGTGTCCAGAGAAGGGCAACAAAGCTGGTGAGGGGTTTGGAGCACAAGCTCTATAGGGAGAGGCTGAAGGAGCTGGGGTTGCTTAGCCTGAAGAAGAGAAGACTCAGGGGTGACCTTATTGCTCTCTACAACTCCCTGAAGGGAGGTTGTAGACAGGTAGGGGCTCATATCTTCTCCCAGGCAACCACCAACAGAACAAGAGGACACAGTCTCAAGCTGCACCACAGGAGGTTTAGGCTAGATGTCAAGAAGAAGTTCTTCATAGAAAGAGTGATTTGCCATTGGAATGGGCTGCCCAGGGTGGTGGTGGAGGAGTCATCACTGGAGGTGTTTAGGAGGAGATTGAATGGGGTACTTGGTGCCATGGTTTAGTTGATTAGATAGTGTTGGATAGGTTGGACTTGATAATCTCTGAGGTCTTTTCCACCCTGGTTAATTCTATTCTATTCTATTCTATTCTATTCTATTCTATTCTATTCTATTCTATTCTATTCTATTCTATTCTACAGACTAAATACTGTATGATTGTTCTTTTGATACAATCTAGAGGAATAAATGAAATAGCCCCAATAGTACTTACTGTAAAATTATGATGTTGCTCCTTCCAAATCATTCTAAGTTTAATGTTAGCAATTCAGAGTTTAATTTTGTGTTTACAAATGGTAAAATTATCTTTAAAGAGGAAGGAAGGAGGGAATAATTGAAACTGCTGAGAATGGAATTGGTTTCTGTGCTCATGGTCTTTTTATATCTTACCAAGACAGATATTCCATTTTTGCGATAGCTGTGAATCGAGCCATTCTAAAAAACTTTGAATTGATATCTCAGAGAATGAACAAAGTAGGTAACTTACTGGGTTTCTGAATGATAGCTAGGGATTAAGCTCTAAATTTTATCTCTAATTGTATTATCCTGTAACAGAGAATTTCAGCTATCTAAATTTCCTTTAACATGTTTCATTTCATACCCATTCAAACCAGTGACCACTGGAGAGCCAGAATCAGCTTCCTGAAGAATAAAAAATATTTTTTGAGAAATTCTACCACTATGACTAATTCTGGTGCTTGATGTCTTTTTTGCAGTCATTTGACAAAAATGAGATGTTCACAGCAGTTCAAACCCCAGAAAATATTAAATTGTAAGAGATGTATTCTATTTGATTTATGCCACTTACTCTTTAAGAAAGGGAAAAGACAATCACTGTGACAAAGGAAAGTTCATTTTCTGTAACCAAAAGGAGTCAACAAGTTGGACAATAGCACATCTCTAGATGTGAATGGTTTCCTATTTTAGATAGTTAGAAAAATCTAGAAGTGTTTTCTGTAGTCAAAAGTATGTCATGGCCAATTAACAAACTGTGGAAACAAAAATTGTTCATCAAACTAAATGAAAATTTATTTGCTATTTTCTTTTTACACTAATTTCTTACTATGTCTAGTATGTAGATTCATAGAATGGTTTAGGTTGGAAGGGACCTTGAAGTTCATCTAGTTCCAATCCCCGTGTACATGCCTTGCAAGCTATCTATATAAATTTTATGCTAAGAACTTGGTGAAATATCTGCACTATTTATTATATTGAATAATTAATTGCTTCTCTGACAAACTAAAATGTGCAATACTTTCTCTCAATATCTACTGTGGCTTTCAAAAATTATTGACCGTAATAGACCAAAACTATAACAACATTTTCTTTCTGTTTGTCTGTGGTACACCAATTTCTGATTGTACATAAGCTTTTCTGTGCTTTTACATCATACTAAAGGGGGGTGATTTTCTGGTTTGCTTATGGAGTAGGAGATACCACTGAATGGAACAGTTAAAATACATGGTTACATCTCATGTCTTCAAGCATTCAGCAAGAACACAACTGCATTACTCAGAGACATAAAATCAAACTTACTTTAGTGAGCAGAATGGCTGTTGGAGATGGATAGCAAGTTCTTTTCAACACAGATGTACATACAGGATCATGTCCAGTATGGAAAAAAAAAAAATAAATGCACACCAGCCATATTCTTCAGTTCAGATGTGACTGGGAACATGGACTCAGGAGAATAGGACACTATTTCACCCAGCTGGTCAAGGTGTCAAAATCCCAGCTAGCAGACTGGTTTTTTTATGTAATATTTTGTGTTGCATTTTCTGCACCCTTTGGTACAGTGTTGGAAGTTTAGTTATATGTTTCCCTCACCTTTTGTGTGATTATTGTTTTTATTTCAGTTTTCTACTTCCATTTATTGCTTTCAGCTTAGATGATCTCCCTATGATGTCATAAGGCTCTTTGACCAGTTAAGATGAGGTCAAACTGTTTGACATTCTCTACATCTAAAGCCAATTAGAGATCATTGCCTGGGTCACTACCACCTTCTGGCATACTGCCCTAAATGCCTTAAAATAATATAAAGCTCTTAAGAGTTCACTTCTGTTTGTTTGCCAGAAAGAAGTAATTTCTTTGTTTTGTCTGAGCTTACAGTAAACCTCCCTCACCTGTGCTTATGTGGTTTTCCCATGGCATATCACATTCAACTAATGACTTAGGGCAGATGTCATCAATATTTTACATACCTGAGTGGCTCTCTGTGGGAGGCTTCACCCTCAAATATATTAATGGTTGTTCTGAGGGAGAATATTTGCAAACAACTTGTAGAAAAATGATTCAGATCTGACTGTTGCAAAAGCAAATAAATATAGAAATATATTATTTATTAATATTTCAGTCAAACAAGATATGCAAATACTTTCATTAGGGGAACACACTAAAAATAAATCATCCCAAACCCCACAATGCCACCCTTCCCACATGCAGAAAACACCTTTTTGATGGTGTTTATGTAATGAATCAGTTGCTCCAGAACTTCACTGCTGTAAACAATTGAAAGGGTTTATATACATTCTGTTTTTCTTGTCTTGGGGTGGGGAGAAACAAATAATCATTTTCCAGTAAGAATTACTTCCTTATTTCTTCATATTAGGATTATAGGACAATTCAGGTGTGGACCTCAGGACATCTGAGTCCAGCTGCTTGCTCCAAATAGTGTCACCTGTGAGGTCAGACCAGAAGCTCAGGGTTTTGTTCATCTTGAAAATTTCTGAAGATACAAAGACAAAGACTACACAACCTCTCTGAGCAACTGCTCCACTGACTCGTGTCTTCACAGGACAAGCACTTTTCACCTTATAACCAATCTGAATCTGACTGGGTTCAGCCTCAGGCATATGCTCCAGTGCCCATTATCATCTGGGTGACCCTTTGCTGAACTTCCTAGATTTTGGTATCTTCCTTGTATTATGGGCCCCAAACAGGATGAAGCATGAGTGCTGAGTAGAGGGGGATAATAACTTCCCTTGATCTACTAGTTGTGCCCCTGTTAATACAGCACAGGATACTACTGTCTATCTTTGTTGTAAAAGCATACTGTTGATTCATATTCAGCTCACTGTCCTGCAGAACCTCCAATGCCTTTTCTATTTAGCAGCTTTCTAGTCATCAGCCCTCTACTTGTGTCACTACCCAGGGGCTCTTACACCCTAGAGGCAGGACTTTGAGCTTGTCCTTGTTGAACTACATGATGTTCCTGTCAACCTATTCCCTCAACCTTTCTGTTTCTCTCTGAATGACAATGCTGTTCTCAAGAATATTAGCTGGTTTCTGTGGCTATTGATCTGAATATGCCTTCCTGATAGACATGAGTTAAACCCAGTAGTCTTTCAAATAAGTCATTGGCTTGAACAATGTAATTAAAACATTATTAATTCTGTTGAACATGCCTAACATGATTTATCCTAAAATTATATTTACTGTTTGTGTTTACATTATCCTTATGACCCCCCATGTCAGAGGGGTTGGAACTAGATGATCCTTGAGGTCCCTTCCATCCCTAACAATTCTATGAATCTATGAATCCAGATTTTTGAACTTTCATTTCTACTTCTGACTTTAACTTAGACATTCCTTGTTATCATTAATAATCCTTTATGATATGACGTGATTTGCCATTCCAGTTTTCAAGAAAGGTAAGAAGGAAACCCTGATAATTACAGGCCTGCCAGTCCCACCTCAGCACATGTTAAAACTGTGGAAGTTAATAAAAAACATTCATAAAATGCAGTCACTGGTCATAGCCAGAACAGGCTCAGGAGAGGGAAGTCCTGCTTAAATAACTTAATTACGTAGTTACGTAACTACTTACATAGTTGACTTGGGAAAGCAGTATACCAGATGTGTTTTCCAAAATTTTTAGCAAAGTTTTTGATATTGTCTCTCATACTGTCCTTCTGGACAAAATGTCCAAGTAACAGCTAGACAAGGATATGATATGTTTAGTAAAAAATTAGCTGATGGCTTAGATACAAAATATTACACTAAATGGGGCTACATTATGCTGGTGGCCAGTCACCAGTGGGTCTTCCTAGTGCTTAATTTTAGGGCCAGTGCTCTTTAATGGTTGTGTAAATGATCTGGATTCAGGACTCAAACACACATATTAAGTAAGTTTGGTACGATACTAAACCAGGAGGAGCTGTAAACTGCCTCAATGGTAGAGAAGCCTTTCAGAAAGGTCTGAAGAGACTAGATCTAGGCAGTTGCTAACCGTATGCAATTTACTAAAAGCAAGTGTCAGATTCTGCTGGGGTAATCCTTGTTATACATTAGGGAATCAGGAAGTGAGAAATTGGAAAACATCACCACAGAACTACTTCTGGGGGATTGGGTTGATGACAAGTTGAATATGTGTCAGCAGCACGTCCTGGCAGCCAAAATAGCCAGCTGTGTCCTGATGTGCAGCAAGCACAGAATAGGTAGCCTCTTGAGGGAGGTGATTGTTCTGCTCTACACTGCACTTGTGTATTCCCACCTTGAGAACTATGTGCAGTTTTGCATGCCTCAAAACAAGGACATCAAACAATTAGGGTGTGTCCAGATGATGTTGCCTAAGATGGTAAAAGACCTTGAGGGCAAGACTTATAAAAAATGGTTTGTTCAGTTTGGAGAACAGAAGACTGAGAGGTGACCTCATCACAGTCTATAACTGCCTCAAGAGGACAGCAGAGGTAGAGGTGCTGATCTCCTTTCTCTTATGACCAGTGATAGGACACGAGGAAATGCAATGAAGCTACATCAGAAGTTTAAACTGGTCATTAGGAAAAGGTTCTTCACTGAGAGGGTGGTCAGTCACTGGAATGATTAGTTTTAGGCAGTCATGCAAGAAGGAGGGAAATAGAATGGAATTTGTTAGAAGTGAGCACATTTGTAATGAATTTGCAAACAATGCCTTGAAACACCTTTCAGAAATTCAGGAGTGAATGATACTACAAAGGCAAAACAGGAATAGAATGAAATTATGATATTAAATTCACAGACATTCCCATCACTCAGAATATGTTTTCTGTACACAACATTATTCAACATGAATTTTTACAGTCATGCAATTAACATTTTTTTTAATAGCAGTAGTAATTTTGTGCATTGTTTCATAATAATATTGCAGAGTTCTAAAAACTGAATATTTCATATGTTGTGAAATAAGGAGGTCTAGAAAACCTCCTTACTAATGTTGGTAACAATAAAAAGTTGTAAATTTTAATGAATTGTTCCTACATTAAGGTAACAGCTATTTAAATTTTATAGTGCAATCTTTAGCTGTTATAACTATTTTTTACCTATATTCAGCAGATCTTTCCTTTTACACTTATTCTTTTCAAAAATGCTTGATGGGATTCACTAAGATAAACTGAAAGCAGTATGTTAAAATTATGCCTTTATTTAAATATTTTGCAATGAAGATAGCATATATTCTATCAGGGGATAAAAAGGAAATAAAAAAGAAAGATTAATATAAGACCTTAACACAAAGACAAGTTAACACAACAAATTCATAAATGCATCTAGTGATAAGCCCCAATAATAAATCTTAAGTACCCTAATGGTCTGTCAAGGCAACTTGTAACACCCATGATCCAATCCTATTTCATTTTCCTTCTCTGATTTTTCAAAAAGGTGAGTAAGATTGCCTAGATTACTGTGAAAAAAAAAGATGCAATGGACATGTAGTAAAGAAATGGTCTTGAAGAGGTAAAAACAGATGTCAAGTTTAAGAGATACTTTATTTCCAGTTTCATATACTGCATTGTGACTACCTCTGGGATATGCAACCCTACTGTTATCTTGAAACTGGAAGGTGGGCAGAAAAGTCAAATATGGCTCAACCTTTACTGATTGATGCACACTTCTAGAGCTATTGGAAGCAATCAACTAATAAATTATTTAAATGGCCCTGGGAAACATTATGGATGTATTTGATGATCTACACTGAGTCCTTTAACTCATCACACAAGTAAAGCTCTAGATCAAGGTAATATAGGCTTTCCAGCTATCAGTTCTGTCTTATGTGTGTCTGCATGATTGATGAGCAAGTTATGTAAAATTAGGCACATCAAATGCCTTTAGATCTCTGTCTCTGAAACAGAAGTAGATTCTGATTCCTTACCAGCCTCCCACTTCCTAGAAAAGTGTTCTAAAAATATGAAATTCTGTAAAGGGAAGAACACCAGTTCTTGTGTAGTCAGAGATTCTTAAGTGTCTTACAGCAGAACATGAATTGCAATGTGTTGTACATAATGAGCGGAAGACATTATTATACAAATACTGAATAAATGATAACCATATTGTAGATATAAGTCCCTGGTTAGACAATTACCATGCAGGAAACTAGCAAAAAAAGTGTTTTTTTAAATAAAGAATATGCTACTTCCGTTTTATGTAACTCTATGTTAATACAAACTATCAGGCAGTTTTGAGTCTGCAGCAAGTAGGAAGAAACATTGGATGTTGACTGGGCGTGTAAGGCATGGAAGATAGATGAAAGAAATTAGCTTTGCATAACACCTGATAGTCTGCAGAGTGGATGATAGACAGGGCTTATACCAAAACAACACAGGAGTTTTTTTGTGGTTAAAAATAAGGTCCAGTTGAGTCTTCTTTCATTGTGAGTATTTATTTGTTGTAGTCATAATTAGCAGCTGTTTGTAATAAAGACACACTGCAGATATGTGCCTTTAAAAATCTAATTGAATTTTTCTGAATCATGGTGGATTGGCATGAGTTGCCATTTACTGTATGGGTGGCCTTAACAAAATGCTGTATATATCACTTAATAAGCAGGTAAGGTATTCCTTCAATCACCTGATCACACAACCTATGTCATGAGTGACAGTGAATATCACTGCATACATAACACTTTCTCCCATTTTTCCATTAAAAAAAAAAAAAAGCTTTTTTTTTTTTTTTAAATTATGTCAGATTGTGAAGGAAATACCAACCAAGGAATTTGGAGAAAGAAGAACACTAAGAACTTGAGAGCTGGGACTTCTTGATACTGGATGCATTTGTACGCCTGAAAGAGATGAAGGTGAATTGTATTCTTCATGTATTAGAATCTCATATGTTTGTTTCAAATAATTCTTGTACCATATATTTTGGATTAGCAGCAAAGCCATAAATGTAAGCTGATTTTTCAACAGTTTAAGCAATGTTTACAGAAAGTTGTAGTATATTAATTTTGACTATATGAGTATTATTGCTTCTTCTAGCTTTTCTCCATCTTTACTTACTCCACAGCAAGCACACCTTTACCAAGTACAACTACAGACTGGGTGATGAATGGACTGAGAACAGCCCTGAGGAGAAGGACCTGAGTAATGGTGAATGACATCAGTTGCATCCTAGACTGAACCAAAATGAGCATGGCCAGTAGATCAAGACAGGTGATTCTCCCTGTCTGCTCTGCTCTCATGAGATCCAACCTTGAGGTACTGTTTACAGCTTTGAGGCCTCTAGTATACGAAGAACATGGATTTGTTGGTGCATCCAGAGGAAGACCATAAAGCTGACCAGAGAACTGAAGCACCTTCCCAGCGAGAACAGGTTGAAAGAGCTGGGATTGCTCAGCATGGAGAAGAGAAGGCTCAGAGGAAACCTTATTGCAGTGTTCCAGTACCCAAAGAGTGCCTACCAGAAAGTTGGGGAGGGGCATTTTGTAAAAGCATGTAGCAATAGGACAAGGGGTAATAGCTGTAAACTGGAAGAGGATGCACTTAGATGTAATGAAGATCTTCACCCTGTGAAGATGTAATGAAGATCTTCTGCCCCTGTACACTGCACTGGTTAGGCCACACCTTGAGTACTGTGTCTAGTTCTGGGCCCCTCAGTTTAAGACGGATGTTGGCTTGCTGGAACGTGTCCAGAGAAGGGCAGCAAAGTTGGTGAGGTGTTTGGAACACAAGCTCTATGAGGAGAGACTGAGGGAGCTGAGGGAGCTGGGGTTGCTTATCCTGGAGAGAAGGCTCAGGGGTGACCTTAATGCTCTCTACAACTCCCTGAAGGGAGGTTGTAGACAGGCAGAGATTGGTCTCTTCTCCCAGGCAACCAGCACCAGAACAAGAGGACACAGTCTCAAGCTGTGCCAGAGGAGGTTTAAGCTGGGGGTTAGGAAGAAATTCTACACAGAGAGAGTGATTGCCCATTGGAATGGGCTGCCCGGGGAGGTGGTGGAGTCACCATCATTGGAGGTGTTCCAGAGGAGACTTGACAGGATGCTTGGTTGCATGGTTTAGTTGATTAGGTGGGTTGGAGAATAGGTTGAACACGATGATCTTGAAGGTCTTTTCCAACCTGGTCTATTCTATTCTATTCATTAGGAAAGTGGTAAGGCACTGAAACAGGCTGCCCAGAGACACCAAAGTTGCTTCATCCCTGGAGGTGTTCCAAGCCAGGCTGGATGGGGCCTTGAGAAACCCGGTCTAGGAGGAGATGCTCTTGCCCATGTCAGTGCATTGGAACTAGATAAACTTTAAGGTCCCTCCCAACTCAATCCATTCTATGATTCCATATTATGAAATACAATATTATTGGTAGTGGAATATGTTGCTAGTTATTTCATTACAAAATTTAAGACTGAATGAGTAAATATTTTGATTCCTAGTCTAGTACATTTTAAGGACATTAATTGAAAGCTTATTAACTATTCCTTTTTCATCATTATAGACAGATTCCTCCTCATCTTGGCAAATCAGCAATAAAACATCATTTTTGGTTCTTTTATGTCCACAGGAGTTAATTATGAAAATTTTATTAGTATGGCAACTATGATGCTTATTTTAGGATTTCCCATAGTATCTGTTGACAAGTTAACTGATAATCATTACTGTTTTATACAGTGTAGTAAAGGAGTTTAATGAATCTATTAACTTCCTCTGGAGAGGAATCTTTTTTAGTCTTTCATATTAATTTTATTTTTTCTTTAAACAAAACTGTGGAATACCGTTCTTAATCATGAGATGTAACTGGTTATATGATACTGCTTTAGTCTAGCTGCTAGACTAGTCATGCAGATCGAACTATTTTAAATAGTTGAAAGACACTGAGCTATCTTGTTTTACCTAATTCTATGCCCTACTACTAGTGTTCAAGTTTTTCTTAAAATGAGAGTGTATTGTCAAACCTAAAAAGCACAGGTACCTTGAAACTTCGTTTGTAGCTTAAAACTTTTTTTGGATGAACATATAGGTGGTTGCAGGTTTATCTCCTGTTCTTGGTTCTAATAAAAATGGTATTAACTCCCTCTACAGTACATTTTTTTATGCACGTGGTTTCCAGTCCAGTAACTGCTGTTAATTAAAATTGCTTATTGCGCATAGAGTATAAAAGGGAGAAAAGAGGTAATTAGCTTGAGCTATTAAATACTTAGGATAATAGACTTTAGATTTTCTTATGCAGCTAGCTTTGGTCTGGTCAAAGAAACTCTTAGGTACTCTTAGGTGGGTTTGTTTTTATACACTCATCTATCACAGTTTGCTCACCTCTCTGTGTTTCCCAGCTAAACTGATCAGACACTTCCTGGGACTCTAGTGTAAAGCCTGTGGAAAAAAAAAAAAATTCTGATTTAGTGGGTGACAGTGATAAGGCTTCTTTTATGAATACTGTCATTAGAATATTAACTTTACATGAGTTACTCTGAAGGACAGAAAGCTTTGGGTGAGAAATGTATAGACCTCAAAAAAATTAAAATCTTTTGTAAAGACGTATTTTTTAATTTTTTTTTTAAAGTAAAAATGTTCTGCTTTAAGAAAAATCTTTGGGCATATTCATCATTGTCCATAGTTCCCAGAAGTTAAATCTCTCAGGTAATAAATCCCTCAGGATATAGCGTGCCCGTGAGACTGATATACAGGGCACTGATGTTAAGAGTACAGTCTAACAGTGGGAGACTTGTATGATTCAACTTGAGAAGAGAGAGAGGCAAAAAGACTGATGTCTGAGGAGTATAATAAAAGATACTGGGAAATGGGAAGAATTGCAGTCAAATTGTAACTGTGGTCTAGCTTTAAAAATGTTTAAGAATCCTTTGTCTATGGAAAATCACTCAGTCAGTCAAATCTTCAGAGATTGAAGGGAGGTTGTAGACAGACGGATGTTGGTCTCTTCTCCCAGGCAAGCAGTACCAGAACAAGAGGACACAGTCTCAGGCTGCACCAGGGGAGATTCAGGCTGGATGTTAGAAAAAAGTTCTATACAGAAAGAGTGATTGCACATTGGAATGGGCTGCCTGGGGAGGTGGTGGAGTCGCCATCACTGGAGGTTTTTAGGAGAAGACTTGACGGGGTACTTGGTGCTGTGGGTTAGTTGCTTGGGCGGTGTTGGATTGGTTGATGGGTTGGACGCGATGATCTTGAAGGTCTCTTCCAACCTGGTTTATTCTATGTATTCTATGTATTCTATGTATTCTAATGTACCAAATTATCTTCGTGCCTTTTTTTTTCCATGTCTGGACATTTAAATCTCAGAGTGGCACTAAATGTTCCTTTTGTGTTACAAAGTGAGTTGGAGTTCTTTAAAGAAGCTGCTAGACTTTTATTTTGGTTTGACAGAATACTGATATCATTAAATAAACCAAGCAGATTTTACAGCAATTAAATTTGATTCTGAGATGTTATTCATTAGCTTGTAGCCCCCAACTAACTTAGACACATTTTTGTGATTTAACAATTCTATTCTATTCTAATTAATTTATTAGCATCTGAATATTTTACAGATTGTCTTTCAAAGAAATTATTTTTGTCACTTACAGAAGATCACAAAACAAAAAAGGTACTTAGACTTGTGAGCAATGAAGAAAGAGGACACTGTGGCAATCCTTTAGTCAGAGGTATAGTGCAGCACAAGTCAGCATATTCCATTAACTGATATCTGTTCATACTAGAGCATTATATTTTAGAATTATTTTAATTTTTTTTTTTTGTCTATTTTAGTAGCCACAATGTCAGACACTTTATAAACCTTGGTGGAGTCTTTATATGGAGAATCATTCTTATGTGAAAAAGAAACTTCCCTCTGCTAAAAGCTTTCAACCTGTACATATTCTTCAGGATTTTTCTTGTTTAATATTTATGCAAGATACAGGTTTTGCTTTGCTTCTCCTTCTAACTGGTTGTGCATAACTGTCACGGTTTAGGCTCAGACAGCAGCCTAGCCACAGACAGCCACACACAGAGCTGCTGCCCCACTCCACCTCCCACCCCAGTGAGATGGAGTAATGGGTTAATGCAAGGGTTACAGAATTGCAGAGAATCACTGAATTATTGAGGCTGGAATAGACCAGCCTGTGACCTACCACCACCACATTGACTAGATCATGTCACCAAGTGTCACATCTAATCTGTCCTTAAACACCTCCAGGGAAGGCAACTCAACTGCCTCCACAGGCAGTCCATTTTAGTGTCTAATTACCCTTTCTATGAGGAAGTGCTTCCTAACATTGAGGCATAGGAAGTTCCATGGAAACTAAAGGAAGAATTATTTCAATGAGCAATGAGATAGATAAGAATGGCACCAGGACAATCACAAAGGAATTCAAGGCTTTCAGTCGATTGATGGGGCAGGAGCTCAAGTGGTGTTCTGCTCAGTTCCCTCAGTGGCAGGGGTGTACACTGAAAGGAAGAGGAGAGCCCATGCCATCAACAATTGGCTCAAGGGATGGTGGCAGCAGCAGAATCTTGGGTTCCTTGATCAAAGGGCAACTTTTACAGCACCTGACCTACTGGACCTAGATGGGGTGAATTTATCTAGAAAGGGCAAGAGGGCTGTAGCACTGGAGTTGGCAGGGCTCATTGGGAGGGCTTTAAACTAGGTCTGAAGGGGGTGGGTGAGGAAACCAGTCTCTCTGGAGAGAAGAGAGAGAGGGACATAAACTAGAGTAAATTGAGGAATCAGCAGCCCAGCTGAAGTGTATACACACCAACGTGTGCAGTATGGGCAAAAAACCAAGAAGAATTGGAAGTCTTGGTTCACCAGGAAGACTATGATGTAGTTGCCATTACAGAAACATGGTGGGATGATTGACACAATTGGAGTATTGCACTGGGGGGTTACAAGCTCTTTAGGAGAAACAGGTGAGGGAGAAGAGGAGAAGGGATCACCCTGTATATTAGGGAATCTCTTGATGCTGCAGAACTTAAGGTTGAGGATGAAAGGATTGAGTGCCTGTGGGTTAAAATCAGAGGGAGGGCTAACAAAACTGACATCCTGATTAGAGTCTAACCAGGATGAAGAGGTTGATGAAGTATTCTATAAGCAACTGGAGTGTTTCAAGATCATCAGACCTTGTCCTTGTGGGTGACTTTAACCTGCCAGACATCTGCTGGGAACTTAATTCAGCAGAGAAGAGGCAGTCCAGAAGGTTCTTAGAGTTTATAGAGGACAGTTTCTTGATGCAGCTGTTAAATGAGCCTACCAGGGGTCAGGCCCTGCTTCACCTGCTGGTCTCAAATAGAGAAGGGCTGGTGGGAGATGTGATGGTAGGAGGCTGTCTATGGTGCAGTGACCACGAGATAGTGAAGTTTTCAATATGCAGGGAAATACAGAGGAGCAATAACAGAACCGTCACTTTGGACTTCTGGAGGAAAGACTTCAGCTTATTTAAGCAACTAATTCGGAGAGCAGCCCTTAAGAACAAAGGGGTCCAGGATACTTCAAATAGGAACTCTTGAAGGCACAGGAACAGACTGTGCCCATGTGCCGAAAGATGAGCCAGCAGGGAAGGAGACTGGCCTGGATGGGCAAGCAGCTCTTGAAGGAATCAAGGGGAAAAAAGAGGCTGTATCACTTTTGGAAAGGGGAGAAGGCAACTTGTTATACATTTAAGGATGTTGTTAGATGTTGTTAGATCATGTACGAGCAAAATGAGGGAGGCAAAAGCCCAGTTAGAACTTATGCTGGCCAATTCTGTGAAAGATAATAAAAAGCATTTTTATAAATACATTAATGGTAACAAGAGGGGCAAGAAGAACCTCCACTCCTTATTGGACCTGGAGGGGAACATTGTAACTAAAGATGAGGAAAAGGCTGAGCTACTAAATACCTTATTTGCCTCCATTTTCAACAGTAAGGCAGGAGGACTTCAGGATCACTAGCCTCCTGAACTGGTAGACTAGGTCAGGGAGCAGTGTAGTCCCTCTGAAATCCATGAGGAATGTGGTGGAGAGAATTAATTAGGGACTTGCTGAGTGTGGTGGGCTACGCCCATCCTGGAAAAAAAGGAGGGGAGGGTGTTTTCTCCCCTGGGAAACTGACTTGGTCTGTTCCACTTCACCCCTTCCTTGTCCAGCAGAGGTATAAGAGTGAGGATATTGCAGCCATTGCTCTCTCTCTCTTCCTGCTGCTTCCACACTTTTCAAAGGACTGGTTCTGTATCTCATTTTATTTTCTTCTTTTCCTTCTCCCATCCATCCTTGTTCCTTACCCTTGTGAACCCTGCCTGTCATTGTTACATACAGTACATATATATATATATATGTACTGTTTAAAGGAAAATTCTTTGCCTCTCTACTTCCAAGCTGAACCCAAATCATATCTTGGTGGATTTGCTCCTCTCCCTTTTTTTTCTCCTCTCTCTATTGGGGAAGAGGAGGGGGGAAATGGGGGAAGGATTCTCAGCCTTGCCCCCATCTGAGTTTTAAAACCCCAGTTAAGGCTCAAACCACGACACTGAGCCACTTGGATACTCAAAAGTCCATGGGACCAGATGGGATCCATCCTAGGGTACTGACAGAGCTGGCAGATGAACTGGCCAAGCTGCTCTCCATCATTTTTCACCAGTCCTGGCTGACTGGAGAGGTCCCAGATGACTGGAAACTGTGATACCCATCCACAAGAAGGGCCGGATGGAGGAACCTGCAAACTACAGGCCTGTCAGCCTGATCTCAATGACAGGAAAAATTATGGAACAGATCATCTTAGGGGCAATCACTGCGAGCCTGCAGGATGACTAAGGGTTCAGGCCCAGCCAGCATGGATTTAGGAAGGGCAGGTCCTGCCTGAGCAACTGATGTCCTTCTGTGATCAGGTGACCTGCCTGGTGGATATGGACAAGGCTGTGGATGTAGTTATCTGGACTTCAGCAAGGCCTTTGGCACCACTCCCCACAGCAAACTGCTGGCCAAGCTGTCAGTTTGTGGCTTGGATGGCAGCACTCTGCACTGGGTTAAGAACTGGCTGGAGGGAAGTGCCCAGAGAGTGGTGGTGAATGGTGCCACATCCAGCTGGAGGCCAGTCACTAGTAGTGTCCCCCAGGGATCAGTGCTGAGTCCCACGCTCTTTAATATCTTTATTGATGATCTGGATGAGGGGATTGAGTCAATCATTAGTAAGATTGCAGACAACATCAAGTTGGGAGCAGGTGTTGCTCGGTTAGAGGGTAAAAGGGTTCTGCAGATTTATTCTGTGTTTTTCCACTAGTTCTACTAACATTGATCTTTCAATAGAGTTCTGGTTTACTGTATCATCTGTCTTCTTGGTTCACAGTTGAATGACACTTAATTACTTAAACACAAATATTCTCCCCTCCCCTGTCATCCCTTCTCCTCTCCAATATTTTATTCCATTCCCCACTAACAGAATAGGAACTAAAACTGATGCTTAGCAATCAAATTAGAAATACATTTGCTCAGTAAAGGTTTTGTTTTATTTTTTTTATTTGTTTATTCACGGATTTATTTCTTCTATTAACAATACTTTCTATCTCTTGATTAGTTTTTAATTCACATTTACATGATTTCATTTTCTTTATCAAAATGTCATGCAGTATCTTTTAAAATACTTTATAAAAGATAGCGCATTTATCTTTTATACTTAGATACTCAGACACTGGAGGTATCTCATCTAATCATTACTATCAAATGGAGATGTAACAAGGAATTTTGTTATCGTCTGTTGTTCCCATATAGCTTTGGGGGAAAAAAAAAAATCTTTCTTCTTGTAATTTTCTTTTCTTCATTTAAAATAAACCTTTTTTAATTAAAAAAAATTAAGATATATAATTTTCAGTATGTAAAACTTCCTTGTTCAAATAGCTTGATATCTGATGATTATTTAATTTGAAATTCCAAAACAAAAATGAGTGACTCCTTACTGAAGACAAGTGTAGGACTCTCTGTTTTTATATATATACATATACATACAAATACATGTATCTGTGTGGTCAGATATGGACTTATGGAATGCGTCTTGTCTATTTCCAGCTTCAATGCTACATCAGACCAGCAGTTTAACAAGTAGTCATCAAGTTCATCAGACATGATTTGCCCTTGGTGAAGCCGTGGTGATTATCCTCAATCACCTGTTCTTCATTTTCCATGTGCCTCAGCAAGGATTTATAGACGATCTTCTCCATGATCTTGCCAGGCACAGAGGTGAGACTTACTGTCCCACAGTTTAGGGGGCTTTCTTTTTTCTCTTTTTGAAGATGGGAATTATGTTTCCCCTTTTCCAGTCAGTAGGTAATTCACCAGACTGCCATGACCTTTCAAATATGATGTATAGTAGCTTTGAAACTTCATCTGCTAGTTCCTCAGAAACTACAAGAGGATCTCATTGGGCCCCATGGACTTATGCATCTTCAGGTTCTTCAGATGATCTTGGGCCTGATCTTCACTAAGAATGATCAAATCTTCCTTTTCCCATTCCCTACCTCAGCCTTCTCTGTATCCCTCATGATCTGTTCTCCATTTTCCTTCTGGAGAGGCTCCACAACTCCCCTAGCTTTCCTCACCTGAAGAAATTCTTCTTTTTCCCCTTTATGTCCTTAGCCAAATTAAATTTTATATATGCTTTTGACTTCTTAACCTGATGTCTTGCTGCCCAGACAACTTCTATGTAATCCTTTCATGTAGACAGTTCTTGCTTCCACGCTGATTTTGAGTAAGTACTGATATTTTTTTTCTAGCAGAAAGAGTGCATTTCATTTTGTCCATCCCTTCTTCTGCCCCGAGTTCTGGCTTACCTTACCTTCCTCCCTCTCCCTCCCTTTCTCTGTACATCCCTCCATCCCACCCTTACTTCCTTTCTAGACATCCTAAATAGATTATATTGTGGAAAAGTCACTGCAGTACCTCTACTTTTTTTTTTTTTTTTTTTTTTTTTTTCCCAGGCAAAGCAGAATGTTATAAATGTTAAGGACATTTAGGATGAAAATTTGCAGGTGGTGCATTTTTATATCCTTTTCTGTTTGAGCCCAGACAAGGAACAGAATTTTAGCAGAAAATACTGAAGCCTGATAAATCAAGGTAGAATCTTTATCAATATATTTCAGTATTTAATCCACTATCAAAAGGCTGACACACCAATTTTCTCTCCCTTGACTGATCCAACAGAAGAATTCATACAAAACACAGAACATAAATTTAACTCTATTGATATTCTCCAGGTGTCCAGGGTTCTGCAGTCTGCTAAAACAATATATTTTACAGAGAAAGAAATGCTTCCTGTAAATAACACAGAAACTGCCAATGTAATCATTTTATTGACCAAAGTACTTTTACTTCATTAGTTGCATTAGTTAATAAGCCACTTTTAGAAAATTTGAGTGTGTGCTCATGTACATGTGAACAGAACTTCTAGCTGTATTTTGAGCAACATAGGAGAAAATAAAATAATAAATAGTAATGAACATACAAAACATATCAGGTGCTTGGAATATAACTGTGAAATGTCTCTATTATCTCTGCTAGTACAAAGACAAAGTCAAACTGATCTTCAGAGCTGATTCCAAGGGAGTATTTACAAAACATGCCTAATATACTCCAATAAAACCGATCATAAAATTCAATTGTGAAATGTATATTTTAAAGCACCATTGCTACCAGTCCCACGTAATGACATCATGCTCAGTACAGCTTAAAAGGATCTGAATATTGAGAAACAGCTATAATGTAGACTGACCATATGTTGGCATCTATGAAAAACAGCCACGTTTATGCTCCAGATACTACCTTGCATTAAACCATACGCACTGCTTTGTGAAATCACAACTAACTGAAAAAAATGTTACATTAGTTATACAGGATATATGTCTTATAGGATGCAATCACTGCCTCATATCCTTAAGTGATAGAAATTGTCTTGTATTGCATACTTTTTGATTCATCTGTCAGAATCAGCAATGCTAGAGTAGTTAACTTCCACCCACCCCCGCTTCTTTCATGATCATTTTTATATCTTACAAAACATTTGACTTTCCCGTAAGTTTCTGGTGGTTTTGAGGCAGCTATGTAATGAAACTGATGACAAAGAGTGTTCTAGCATATGTCTATTTATTAGCAAGGCTGTTTACAAAGGCATGTAACACTAGGGCAAGGGGCAATGGTTTTAAACTACAGAAGGCTGGATTTAGGTTGGACATATGGAAGAATGGAACAGTTTGCCCAGGGAGGTGGTAGAAGCCCATCCCTGAATACATTCAAGGTCAGGCTTGATTGGGCTCTGAGCAGCCTGATCTAGTTGGGGATGTCCCTGATGATTCCATGATTTTTCATCACAATTTTCAGCAGGGTTACATATTGATGTCTGTCTTATTTCTACTATTTTATGCAATGGTACAGTCTGCAATTTTAAGATACATAGCTGGATTGGTTCTTGAAAAAGCATTAAAAACTCATCTTCTAATTTTGTGCTGTTGTGGCATAAATAAATTTCTGTCTTTCACAGCTCAAATATAAGATTGAAAATATCCTCATGTGCATATTTTAATCATTCAAATTTATTATATCCTATGATTTGTAATTCAGTACAGAGGCTATGTAAATTTTCTCAGTAGCTTAAATGATCAGTGCAGTTGTTAGCATTTAAGTATCCTGTATTTTCACCAGAAATTATTAGCACATCAATATGATAATTCATAATTAACAATTCACATTATCACATTTAATGCCTTTCACATATTTAGAGTTGTCATTTACTGTTGAAGCACCTTTGTTTTAATTAAAAATAAACAACAGTGAAAATATGTAGCATTTTCAGATAAAATATTAATTAGTTTGTTATGAATTACAATATCTAGTGGGAAATACAGAATTTACTAAGCCACCCTAACTGTCCTATGTAATCTTTGTTTAAAAAAAAAAAAAAAAAAAGTTTCATAAAAGTAATTTCAGTTATACCAGCATCTATTGAATTCATTATATAGAAATTTTTAGCAGTCTAGCAAAAAAAGTAATGGGATCATTAAAACTAAATTCTTCTCTTGGGTCTGCATAATGGAGCACTTATTATCTCCTCTGCTCTTCTTCCTTGAAAGAACTCTCATTGTTGGCGCTGGCATTTCTACCATGGGCAAGAAGATCAGAATAGTTCTATGAATCGGTTCTGTTAACATGAAAGAGGAAAATTTAGTCAGAAGACACTAACAAAAGCTTGGCACTCCATTTTTCTTTTAGCTACTGGATGGAATGCCAGCTGACACCTATGGGAAATTCATACAAAGACAGAGAATAAACAGTGGGGACCATAAGTCCCTAATTTCCATGAAAAAAGAAAAATCAATCTGACCGAGAGGTTTTTGGTGTGTCATATTGTACTTTGTGATGCTTAGGTACTTTATGAACCTTATCGCAGCCTGTTATCATGAAATACTAAAACTGGGGTGAACCTCAGGACAAGAAGTACTGTCCTAGTTTCTCCAATGATGTATGTCTAAACAGAGGGACTAGATGGTATCTCCATTTCTTGATACATCACTGAAAAGCTCCAGCACATATGTAACCTGGAAGCATAGATCTTTTCTGTTGTTCACATTTGTACTGAGAACAAACAGGGAAAAAAACATGTGGTGCTTTCCAGCAGCTTGCCTGTGATTGTTCATCAGAAGGTTAGTTTAGACACAGAACATACATCCTGATTTCTAAAATGAACATGAGCATAGATTGCTGAGATATTGCAATACCTAACAACAGCTAAACTTTCCAGATAACAGGTAAGGCTCATCTGTATAAACAGTACTGCACTATGTGGTTAGCATTGGATGTTTCCTGCGAAGCATAAACCCTACAGAACAGGGTTTATAATAGACAAAGACAAAACTTACATTAAGACTTTTGTTTGAAACTTGAATTTCAGCATCTACTTTGGGATCACTGTTCATTCCTTTCAGCAAATAATGACTCATAAAAGCAAAGACTACTTCATTAATAAACATGAATGTTGTGATTTACTTAGCACCTCAAGGTTAATTTCTTTAAGCACTAAATAATCTCAGAGATATTGCTTCTTTTATGTGTGATAAATAGTTTATATTCCTGAAAATTTCATGTTTGTCTTCACTTACTCCTGTAGCTTTTTGTATATGACTTTAAGAATAATAATAAAGAATAATACAACAAACTAATTTAAATATTCCCCTCTATATTTCTTTGTATATAATGCTGTATTTTGTGTAGATGTGTGTATTGAACACTTAAAACTTTACAGTAACAACACAAAAAATATTTTTGTTGCAAACAATTTGTTTCAATCAGATATGTCAATCTTAAAATATTCATACGTTTAATGTATTTATAATGTATGTCTACTATATGTTTATAGATACTTGTACAGAAGCATATTGAAAGTATTACCTACAGTGAGTAAACCTGTCATAGAATATGCACATAGAAAGCAAAAGACAATAAATAGCCATATCTAGCACTGATCCCTGGGGGATACCATGAGCCACAGACCTTCAACTGGACTCTGTCCCACTGAGAACAATTCAGTTCCCAATCCATCTCACCATCTAGTCATCCAGCCTGCATTTCTTAAACTAGGCCATGGGAGTCAGTGTTGCATGCCTTGCTGAAGTTGATGTAAGCAACATCCGTTGCCTTCCTCTCACCTATCCATCTAGTTATGCTATCAGAAAAGGTTATCAGATTGGTCAAGTGTAACTTCACATTGGGGAATCCACGTTAACTACTCTTTTCCTCAACATGCTTTTAGATGCTGCCAAGAACAAGCTGCTCCGTCATCTTTCCCAGGGTGGAGGTAAGGCTAACCAGCCTATAGTTACCCAGGTCCTCCTTCTTGCCTTTTTTGAAGACTGGAGAGACATTGGCCTTCCTTCAGTGGTCAGGCACTTCTCTTTTTTTCCAGGACTTTTCCAAGATTATTGAGAATGCTCTAGCAATGGCTCCTGCCAACTGCCTCAACACTGGTAGGTGCATCCCATCAGGGCTCATGAATTTTCATGCTACTTGAAATGTAATAATAAGTTCTACACTGGTAACATTTCTGAAATTTTGGTGGCCATTTCAGTTTCTTTTTCTTATTCATGTTGTCTTTTGGTTATAAATTTCCCATGTAAGAATTTTCTCCAAGTGTTTTCCTAACTTCAGTATGCTAATAACAAATGAGAAACACAAATCCTTTCAAAATTATCATCCTGTAATTTTTATGATTAATCCAAAATTGTGCTATATTAATCTTATCATATAAAAAACATGATTGCAGATTTTGTATAAAACTGTAGACTACATCATCTATACAACTACCAAGATTTTACATTATTTCTTACATAGAATACTTCAGCTTCTAAAGCCATTTAACACTATTAGGAAACAAAAATAGAAGTTTTTGTATTACTTTGAAATTGAATAAGTTAAGGAATAATTAACTGACACAATATGTTTTATTTTTTGTTGTTTGTTTTGTTGTCTTCATTTTAAGGAGTGAGACAGATGCCCTTCACTCCTTCCCAAAGCAGTAAAGAAAACACTCCACACTGGATTGGGAAGAATTAGAAGTTTAAATGGAAGCACTATTCATAACTATGTACAACAGTACAAAAAGCATATAAAATACACAAAGCTTCATTGACCACCTTGGCCACCATTCTCCAAAAAAACTCCTTACCCCAAAGTTTTCTACAAAACTCCCTCCAAACCAGGCCAAAACCCACCCCCACCTCCCCTCCCCTGCCCTTCCCCCACTGCCATGCCTCTCTGTCCCCTCATACCAAACCCAAGAGAGACAGTCTAAAATTCAGCTTGCCAGCTCAAGGCCAAGCTCCCCAACATCACAAAGATAAGGCAACCTGCACTAGGAAGGGAGCCAGGAGAGGACAAGGAAGGGGAAGGACATCCTGCATTGTTCCCTTATAAAGGGGAGATGCAGGCATTATGGGAATGGAATAACAAAAGATTACACTTTCTGGTGTGCATCTTCTGTACTGTCTAGTCCTCCTGGAAGTCTTCTTTATGGTTCTTAAATGCATCCAGCCTCAAACCATAACAGTTTTGTTTATTTGTTTGTTTGTTTGTGGGTTTGTATGTTTGTTTGTTTGTTTGTTTGGGGGGGGGAGGGGTTGTTTGTTTGGTTGTGTTTTTATCTTACATATGAATTATTCACTCAAGCTTCTCTGATTTTACCTGGCCAATTTGGGTCACATGACACAGTCATAACAGGACATGCAAAAAATGGTACTAGATAGCATGTTGCTGAAGTACTTACTTACAGTACATCACCTCTGGACTCATTTCCCTTCTGGTGAGCCAAACAAGGAAGAAAGATGTCTTTCTAGGCAAGGATTTTTACACAATTGTACAATATGAGTAACGCTTTTTCTTCCCTGCTTCTGTGCGTGTCTTAATTAGGAAAGCTATGAATACGTAGACATAGGGATGCCAATTTCCAGACCTCAGTCTTAGTGATGATGTAGAACAATGTTTATGCAAGGACTGAATTTCAGGGATCTGTGTGTTTACCAGAAAATGTAATTATACATGAGGAACAATTCTTTCTTCCTCAGTTCTGATCATCCCTAAAATAGATCAAATATGTTTCACACACACACACACAAAAACCCGACACTTATTTCACCATGAAATAAAATGCACATTTTAATTAACTAATTCAGATTAAAATATCTACTTCTGACTTCTAAAATTAGGTGAAATCAATTCTACTTAAAATCCATCCTTCATGTTTTTAGCAAAGGATCAAGCTTGTCTTAGATGAGTGTTTTATGTGTTTCCATGGAATAAAAGCCAATAACTAATAGATGCTTCCTTGCAGAGCTGATCTCCCTTGCCTAGTATTTAAATTACAAAATTTTATTTCTCCTGCTTCACCTCACTTTGTTGAGGATTAAACATGAATTGTGTGAGAATATTAAAGATACACTTAAACCTGCAAAACTGTTTTTACCATTCCCTTCTAGTGTCCACAGATTTCAGGAA
Source organism: Dryobates pubescens (assembly GCF_014839835.1). NCBI lineage: Eukaryota > Metazoa > Chordata > Aves > Piciformes > Picidae > Dryobates > Dryobates pubescens. Next base: position 19,846,418 of record NC_071618.1, on the reverse strand, counting down.
CGTTAAACTAGTGGCATGCTGAAATAACTTTGTCTCGCATGAAGTTAAGACGAAACAGTCTTTTTGTTGGCTTAAAGCAGTGTTTTACCAGGGTTAAAGTCTTCCAAGTTCTGTGCAGCCCTCTATGGTGTGGGTGCTGTGGACTTGCCTGCCACTGAGAGGCTAGGTTGTATCTGCACTGGTCAGGCCGCACCTCGGGTACCGTGTCCAGCTCTGGGCCCCTCAGTTTAGGAAGGATGTTGACTTGCTGGAATGAGTCCAGAGAAGAGCAACGAAGTTGGTGAGGAGTTTGGAACACAAGCCCTATGAGGAGAGGCTGAGGGAGGTGGGGTTGCATAGCCTGGAGAGGAGGAGACTCTGGGGTGACCTTATCACTCTCTACAACTACCTGAAGGGAGGTTGTAGACAGGCGGAGGTTGGTCTCTTTCTTCTCCCAGGCAGCCAGTACCAGAACAAGAGGACACAGTCTCGGGCTGCGCCAGGGGAGGTTTAGGTTAGATGTGAGGAAGAAGTTCTATCCAGAGAGAGTGATTGCCCATTGGAATGGGCTGCCTGGGGAGGTGGTGGAGTTGCCATCATTGAAGGTGTTCAGGGGGAGACTTGATGGGGTGCTTGGTGCCATGGGTTAGTTGTTTAGGTGGTTTGGATTGGTTGATGGGTTGGACGCGATGATCTTGAAGGTCTCTTCCAACCTGGTTTATTCTATGTATCAGCTATTCTATGTACTTACCTTATGTTTGGTAGAATTCTGGCTTGCACTTAGAAATGCAATTTATTCTCTTGTCCATTAGAAACAGCATGTAGCGTAACTTAGTTGGGTTCCATCTACACTCAGTAGGGAGGACATCTCAAAAATTTTCTTGTCCTAAAACATGATTGAATAAGTTTCTAGATCCATCTTCTTTTATCTAGAACAGGAGAACCATACATAGCTATGTTTGATGGCAATGATTAATCATAAAACTTTCAGAAAATTGAAGTTAAGTGAGCTGAATCCCACACTGGGAGTGCAAGGACTAGATAATTTCTTACATTTAAATACTATGTAGTGGTCGGCATTAACAAAAAACATGGAGACAAGCATGCACAAAAACTTTACAAATTTACTTTCTCACCATACACATATACACACACATGCTGTGATACATGTTATCTTCCTGGTTATATTTTTGTTGTTGTTGTTTGGTTTTGCTAATCTTAAGTCATGTTCTGTAACTCTTTTGTACTCCGACAAATTAATCAGATTTTAAAATCTTGTGGAATTTTCTGTTCTGATGGTTTCTTATATGATGCAGTCTCACAAATCTCTGCAACAAGGCAATTCCACTGAAAATGGGGTTTTTGAGATTTTTAGTTTGGGAAGATTGTTTTTTTCCTAAAATTATAAGTAGGACATATGTGACAAAAGAAATAAAATGAAGCACTCCTGCTTTATTTTAGAATCTGACCTCCTACAGATGCTGAGTCTGACCTGCTATAAATCATTATAGCAATTTCCCACAGGCAGTGAAAGGGAACAAAATGATAGTCATTCCCACTTACATTTCACCACTTGTAATACTACATATGTCCTGCCACAATTAAAAAAACAACACAAAAACCAACCATAAAACAATGAACCAAACCAACTTAAAAATAACATCAGAACCCAGGGGAATCCATATATTTATGTATCTTGTATGGAAATGTTAGCATGTTATTTTACCTAATAACTGATTATACAGTGAAGACTTCAGATATAAAATGTGCAATGTCATTTATCACAGAAGAAAGAAAAAATGTCAAAATTACAATTGTTTGCCTTATTGATTTATCTCTTTTCAGATTTCATTTTTTTGCTTCCACCAGTTTTTTTGTAGGCAGAGGTACTAATGTCTTCTTTGTCCATACTACTGCAGATTGTCCTCAGGAGCACCAGACCCCTGAGGGCCTAGAGTAAGTCAGGATAATGGAGGAGTTTGCATTTGTTGATGAGGACTGGGTTAGTGATCAGTTAAGCAATCTGGACATCCATAAATCCATAGGTCCTGACGGATGTTGAAGGAGCTAACAGAAGTCATTGATATGCCAATTTTCATCATCTTTAGGAAGTCATGGGGAGCAGGATAGGTGCCTGAGGAAAGCAAATGTCACTCCAGTCTTCAAAAAGGGAAACAAGCAGGACCCAGGTAACTATAGATGGTCAGCCTCACCTTCATCTCTGGAAAGGTGATGGAACAGCTTATCTTCAGTGCTGTCCTTAGGCATATCAAGGATAAGAAAGTAATTTGGAGCAGTCAGCATGGTTTTACCAAAAGGAAGTCATGTTTAACCAACCTGATAGCCAGATGGATAGATGATAATAGTGCAATAGGTGTGGTTTATCTTGATTTCAGTAAAGCATTTGACACTGTCTCCCACAGCATCCTGGCAGCTAAACTGAGGCAGTGAGGTCTGGATGATTGGGTAGGGAGGTGGATTGTGAACTGGTTGAAGGAAAGCCAGCGTTGTGGTTAATGAGAAAGAATCTAGTTGGAGGCCTGTATCTAGTGGAGTCCCTCAGAGGTCAATACTAGGACCAGTACTATTCAATATATTCATCAACAATGTCTGAGAGAATAGTGCACTGTCCTGGTAGACAGCAGGATGACCATGAGCCAGCAGTATGCCATTGTGGCCAGGAAAGCCAGTGGCATCCCGGGGTGTATTAGAATGGATGGGGCTAGTAGGTCAAGAGAGGTTCTCCTGCCCCTCTACTCTGTCCTGGTGAGGTCACATCTGGAATATTGTGTCCAGGTCTGGACCCTTCAGGTCAAGAATCACAGGGAACTGCTTGAAAGCATTCAGTGTAGATCCACAAAGATAATTAAGTGAGTGGAACGTCTCCCTTATGAGGAAAGGCTGAGGGAGTTTGGTCTCTGGAGCCTGGAGAAGAGAAGACTGAGGGGTGACCTCATTAATGTTTATAAATACATGAACGGTGAGTGTTGGGAGGATGGAGCCAGGCTCTTCTCAGTGATGTTCAATGACAGGACAAGGGGCAACAGGTGCAAGATGCAGTATAGGAAGTTTCATGTAAACATATAGAAAAGCTTTTTCATTGTGAAGATGACAGAACACTAACAGGCTACCAGAAAGTTTGTGCAGTCTTCTTCACTGAAGATGCTTAAATTTCATCTGGATGTGTTCCTGTGTAATCTGCTCTAGGTGATCCTGCTCTAGCAGAGGGATTGGACTAGATAGCCTATCAGGGTCACTTCCAGTTTCTAACATTCTGTGGTTCTATGTGGTTTTATCATAGAATCATAGAACCGATACAGGTTGGAAAAGACCTCAGAGATCATGAAGCCCAGCCTATCACCCAGCACCTCATGACTAACTAAACCATAGCTTCAAGTGCCAAATTCAATCCTTTTTTGAACACCTCCAGGGATGGTGACTCTACCACCTTCCTGGGCAGCACATTCCAATGGACAATAACTCTGTGTGAAGAATTTTCTCCTCACCTCAAGCCTAAACTTCACCAGGCATAGCTTGAGACTGTGTCATCTTGTTCTGGTGCTGGTTGCCTGGGAGAAGAGAACAACCCCCACCTGGCTACAACCTCCCTTCAGGGACTTGTACACAGCAAGAAGGTCTCCTCTGAGCCTCCTCCTCTCCAGGCTAAACAATCCCAGCTCCCTCAGCCTCTCCTTATTGGGCTTGTGCTCCAAACCCCTCACCAGTTTTGTTGCCTTTCTCTAGACATGTTCAAATGCCTCAATATCCTTCATAAACTGAGGGGCCCAGAACTGGACACAGGACTCAAGGTGTGGCCTAACCAGTGCTGAGTACAGGGGCAGAATGACTTCTCTGCTCCTGCTGGCCACACTATTTCTGATGCAGGCCAGGATGCCATTGGCCTTCTTGGCCACCTGGGCACACTGCTGGCTCACATCGAGCTGGCTGTCAACCAATACCTGTAGGTCCCTTTCTGTCTGGCTGTTCTCCAGCCACTCTGACCCCAGCCTGTAGCACTGCATGGGGTTGTTGTAGCCAAAGTGCAGCACCTGGCACTTGGACTTGTTAAATGACATCATGTTGGACTCTGCCCATCTGTCCAGCCTGTCAAGGTCCCTCTGCAGAGCCCTTCTACCCTCTAACAGATCAACACCTGCTCCCAACTTGGAATCGTCTACAAACTTACTAATGGTGGACTCAATGCCCTCATCTAGATCATTAATAAAGATATTGAATAGGATTGGGCCCAGCACTGATCCCTGGGGAACACCACCAGTGACTGGCCTCCATCTGGATGTTGTACCATTACCACCACTCTCTGGCCAAGGCCCTCCAGCCAGTTCCTAACCCAGCACAGAGTGCTCCTGTCCAAGCCATGGGCTGACAGCTTGGTCAGGAGTTTGCTGTGGGGAATGGTGTAAAAGGCCTTGCTGAAGTCCAGATAGACTGCATCCACATCCTTGTCCACATCAAACCAGGCAGGTCACCTGATCATAGAAGGGGAAGGCTTCTCGAGGTATGTTTAAGGAAGTTGTTAGATTATGTAGGAAAAAAATTAGAGAGGCAAAGGCCCAGCTGGAACTGAAGCTGGCCACCTCTGTGAAAGACAACAAAAAGCATTTTTACAAATATATTAACACTGAAAAGAAGAGCAAGAAGAACCTGCACTCCTTATTGGACCTGGAGGGGAACACTGTGACTGAAGATGAGGAAAAGGCTGAGGTCCTGAACACCTTCTTTGCCTCAATTTTTAACATCAAGGCAGGTGTTCAGGACGAGTGGCCTCCTGAGCTGGGCAATGGGGTCAGGGAGCAGTGTAATGCCCTGGAAATCCATGAGGAATTAGTTCGGGACCTGGTGAGCCACTTGGACACTCACAAGTCTATGGGACCAGATGGGATCCATCCTAGGGTGCTGAGAGAGCTGGCAGATGAATTGGCCAAGCCAATGTCCATCATTTTCCTCCAGTCCTGGCTCACTGGAGAGGTCCCAGATGACTGGAAACTGGCCAATGTGGTGCCCATCCACAAGAAGGGACGGATGGAGGAACCTGGAAACTACAGACCAGTCAGCCTGACCTCAGTGCCAGGGAAAGTGATGGAACAGATTATCCTGGAGGCAATAACTGTGCACCTGAAGGATGGCCAAGGGCTCAGGTCCAGCCAACATGGATTTAGGAAGGGCAGGTCCTGCCTCTCCAACCTGATCTCCTTCTATGATCAGGTGATCCGTCTGGTGGACGTGGGGAGGCCTGTGGATGTGATCTACCTGGACTTCAGCAAGGCCTTTGACACCGTCCCCCACAGCAAACTGCTGGCTAAGCTGTCAGCTCGTGACTTGGACCGCAACACTCTGTGCTGGGTTAGGAACTGGCTGGAGGGCCAAGCCCAGAGAGTGGTGGTGAATGGTACCACATCCAGCTGGCGACCAGTCACCAGTGGCATCCCCCAGGGATCAGTGCTGGGCCCCATCCTCTTTAACATCTTCACTGATGATCTGGATGAGGGCATTGAGTCCGTCATCAGTAAATTTGTGGACAACACCAAGCTGAGGGCATCCAAGCAACTAAGGAGGTCTCTGACTACTTCCTCCTGGATCACAGGGGAGCTATACTACTCCCTGATTCCATCTGCCAGCTCAGGAGGTCATTTGTCTTGAAGACAACCTGTCCTTCTATTAAAAATTGATGCAAAGAAGGTGTTAAGTACCTCTGCCTTTTCCTCATCTTTTATTACCATGTTTCCATCTGTGTCCACCAAGGACTGGAGGTTGTCCTTGCCCCTCGTCTTACCATTAATATATTTATGGAAGGATTTTTTTGTTGTCCTTCACAGCAGTGGCCAGTCTAAGCTCTAAATGAGCTTTTGCCTCTCTAATTTTTTTTCCTGCATGACCTAGCAACGTCCTTAAATATTCTATGGGTTACCTCACCTTTCTTCTAAAGATGATACACCCTCTTTTTTCCTCTTAATTCACCCAGAAGTTCATTGCCCGTCCAGGCTGGCCATCTGCCCTGGCAGCTCATCTTCCAGCACATTGGCACAGCCTATTTCTGCACCTTCAAGAGTTCTTTCTTGAAGTAGGTCCAACTCTCCTGGACCTCTTTGTTTTTAAGGGATGTTTCCCAAGGTACCACCTGTGTTAGTTCCTTGAGTAACCTGAAGTCCACCCTCCAGAAGTCCAGAGTGGAGGTTTTCTTGCTGCCCCTCTTAGTTTGACTCAGTACTGAAAATTCACCTATTTCATGGTCACTGGACCCTAGACATCCTCCTACCACCACATCATTCACCAGCCCTTCCTTATTTGTGAAGAGGAGGTCAAGGAGAGCCTTACCCCTGGTAGGCTTGCACAGCACCTGGGATACAAAGCCATCCTCCATGCATTCTAAGAACCTCCTGAACTGACCTCTCTGCTGTATGGAGATCCCAGCAGATATCAGTTACATTGAAGTTGCCCATGAGAACAAAGTCTGGTGATCTTGAGACAACCTTTAGCTGCCTATAGAATGATTCATCAACATCTTCATCCTGGTTGGGTGGTCTGTAATAAACTCCAACCAGGATGTCTGCCCTGCTTGTCTTCCCTCTAATTTTCACCCACAAGCACTCAACCCAATCATCCCTGATCTCCAGCTCAATGGCATCGAGTACCTTCCTGTTGTACAGGGCCACCCCTCTGCCCCTTCTCCCTTGCCTGTCTCTCCTGAAGAGCCTGTAGCCATCAATTGCAGTGCTCCAGTCATGTTGAGTCATCCCACCACGTTTCTGTGATAGCAACTACATCATAACTTTCCTGTTGTAACAAGGCTTCCAGCTCCTCTTGTTTGTTACCCATACTTTGTGTATTAATGTACATGTACTTCAGCTGGAAATGTGATTTGTTTTGGGGCAGTGAGCACAGGCAGCGAACATGGTAAAGGGCTTCCAGGAAACTCACACCTTTTTGCAGTATAACCTGTATGCCAACAAGGACAACAAGAGCATGCAACTGAATGGTCTACTACAATGTTTAACTTTGGAAGCCAGGATGTAGACAAAGCAAGTAGTTTACAGTTACCTAGTGATGAATGCTGAAGAACAGTGTTGGATTTTTAACAATCATTCATTAGTCTCTGAGCACAAGTAATCTTTCAATATTTATGGAGACTGGAAATAAATAGTTTGTGTCCTTTTTTTTATATATGAATAAAAAGCTTTAAAAGAGGGTGATTCAAACTTAGTATTCTCTTTAAGTTTCAATAAAAACTTCTGAGATTGGGCATCTGCATATAAAAATTTGGTGAGGAAACACTACATGTAAAACTGTATCTGTATATAAACTCTGGTGCATATGAAACTAAACTGCAGTAAGAATCAGGTTAGCATTTATTAGTGACTGGATAATTACACCATAAGACGTTTTATTATGAGGTATTCTTATCCAGCTGTTATGCTTTCTGGTTTACGTGACAGCAAGTATCCTTTAAAGAACAGATAACAGATTCATTCCTTTCTATATCCCACTGAGAAGAATGGTAATGATTTTTTTAAGACCTTGATGTAATCACTATGTATGTGGAACAACTTCTTAATATGTTCTAGATATACTGATAAACTCTCACACAAGTATATTACATTTCTAAACTATGTGAGATATTCTCAGCAGATTGTGTATTTCAGTATTACTACCCATCAAAGTTGTCTATCTTTACTAAAGCAGCAGAAAGTAAAATTTCAAACCCATGCAATCAAGCTTCTGTCTTGGAGGAAAGACAGTGCAAAGTGGCACAAAACTGCACTTAAGCCAGAAAAAAAACAAAAGCAATCAGAAGTAAACCAGAATTTAAGGACAAATAAAGAAATGTGCCTACTGTGCTTCTGTGTTTTTTGTTAAGGAATATGTTTACTGTATAATAATCTTAGTAAATCATTAGAGACTAATTTTCTGAGTTTACTTCTATTCTTCCTATGAGATTCTGCATCTGCTACAAATTTCCACTTAGCTGCCTCAGTATATCTGATATGTTAAAATGTCATACCTAACACCTCTTGTAACAACAAGAGGTAATACACCTCAGTCATGCTTTCTATGAAAGTTCTCATGAAATACAGTGACTCTGAGGAACACCACACTATCATAATGAAATTGAGCTAACAGGGGTATTAAGCAGAACACTAGAAATTAATTCACTGTCTATTAGCTAAAAGCCTCTCAATCTCAACATAAAATATCATAGATCAGGGATATAAAATTACTTTATATACATCTACATAAAGACTAGACCATTGCACTTGGCATATTCTTTTCCTTTATGGATACCTCTGTACCAGATAATCAATAATTGGAAAGACTTCAGAAGAAGTCATATAGACAATTCACTCATGAGCAAGTCTTAAGTATGCACCACTTGGCTGGAAGATTAAAAAGAAAATTACAATATTGGTACTGAAGAATAAGAAGGTATCTTAATCAGGTACAAAGAAAATAAGAAATAATTTTCTAAAAAGTAGCATATAGAAGAATTTCCATAATAAGATATAAAATGGTTTTGTGTGGGAATAAATGGAATTTTCAGTTCCTTATTGTAAATAAGACAAATTATTGCACAGTGTACCGCTTTGACAGAGAGAAAGAACAACAATCTAATTACTTGTTACTGTGTATAGAAATATGGGGAGTTCACAAAATACTACAGTTACACATGTAACTGCTCATTAGCATGGTTTCTAATATAAAGAGAAAAATCATTCAGGCCACCAGCTATTAGAGTTAGCATTCTAGGCTATTATACATTACAGGTACAACAGTAAATTGCAACCAAGGACTAAACGGAGCTTTATGCTGTCATTTAGACTTTTTTTCAGAAACACATCTTCCAACCTCTCCAATAAAAAGGGCAGATTAAAAAAATAAATTGAAACTTTGAATTTTATATCATTTTTCCATCTGAAAAATGAAGAGTATCTGTAAGAGTTTTTTCTAGTTATAGTCCCACATTCATTCCCATTTCAAATAGCCCTAGCACTAGATTCAAATGCTACTTTTCAAAATATTTTGTTATACTAAATGTGTTTTTCATGACTCTGTTTATCTCTTACATCAGGGCAGGAAGATTTTTTTTTTCCTTTGTCTTTCATAGACAATGTTTAAATATTATTTTTTTTCCACTCTCCTAACATTAGATAATGATCACAGAAAGATAGTGTGCATAGAAGAATGTATAGAGGTTTTCACTGTTCTAGGTGTTTTCACTGCTCTTAATCTTGAATTAGCTTATTGATGTCTTCTCAAATACTCAGTGCCTAGCTGTGTTGATGTGTCAGATTTTGGCACAGGAAGAAATTCTGAACATATTTTTTTAAGAAACTGTTTGGGTTTATTTTCCTTTCACCCTTTGGCATGCAGATCATCAAATTTCATCCTGCTGAAAGTAGAATACTTGCAGCAACTTTGATGTTTCTCAGTCCCTTTTCACAGAACTTCACAGCTGTGCCTCCTAGTCTTTCTTTGAATATATTTATATATTTTCTTAGTTTGTAGAAGTGGAAAGTTCTTAATGAGTATGGTAGAACCTGCAGCAGATTCTTTACAGATACTTCAAAAACATTTAAAGTGCTTGGGTGTATGTGGCTGCAAGAGACAAAATTCAATGATAAACCCACTCTGTACATTTCAAAATATTTCCTACTAAAATTATTTTTTACTGTGTTCAGTGTAAAAATTCTGTATTTTTTTATTAAAAAATACATCCCTCCAAGTTTTTTCTTCTTCTTCTTGTTCCATATTCTTCCTTTAGCTTTAACTTCCATCCACTTTAACTTCCACCATCTACTTTTCCCTGTCTAGCCACATTTCTCTTATTCCATTTTGCTGTTTTCAATTAAAAAAAAAAGAAAGGCATATAAACCTGTCACTATGTCATTGTTTATTTTCTTGCATATCCATTTTACTATCTGGCTTTGTCTAATGTCTCTACATATTCCTTCTTTTCCATCTTCTGTGATGAATCCACCTATGTCGTGGACACTTTTCACTACCATAACATAATTTTCCTTCCAGTTTCCTTTTTGCTAATTTTGTTTTATAATTTGAGAATTTTATTTCTGGGACAATTACAAAAATATATGTTGCTGGTTTTCTTCCCTATTTCTGCTTCAATTTATTAAGCTATCTCTGCATGCATGTGGCTGTTTCAATAGCTCTTTAAGACCAAGTTCCTTGGGCAAGGCGGTACAACATCCAAAAAACAAACAAACCCCACCACAATCGAAAACTTATTTTGCCTTGGAGTATCTGGTAGAACAAGCTATTGTCAAACTTGTTGACAGAAGCAAAGCTGACACAGATACATGTCCTCAGGTCCAATCTAAACACATATTCCTACTAGGCACAGAGATCTACATACACACGTATAAACATATCCAGTCACACATCACAGAGCACTCACATGGACACAGTAACAATGCCCTCACCCTCTGCTCTCTGAGGAAGGTCCACTAGTGCAGTTTATCCATATGTGTAATACTAATTGCCCCCAGTAATTGGGGAAATTCAGTCTCTGTAGCTGCCACTGGATCCCTGTCTCCACAGTTGCTGGGACCTGGACATACGAGCCCCCAAGAACACATCACCACTTCAGACCCACCTTTCTAACTCACACGAGCACATAAGAACACATTCCTTAGGAGCTGGCCTTGAACACATCAAGATGTCCCAAATCCTTGTTCTTCCCAGCTGCTTCTCCCTAGACACAAACATACACAGATTCCATAGTCCCTCCAGCAGATGGCCTTTGGTACCTCTGATAACCAGATCCCACAGGCACATGTCTTCATCTTCCAGGCCACTTCACCTACTTGCCAGGTATTCTAGCTTAAGTTTTGCTAGTGAACATACTATTGGCAGAGCTTTAAACAGCTTTTTCTTTAGTGTTTATTAAGGCTCAAAAAGACTCTGTCACATAGGCAACTGACACTTTTTCACATTACAGACCTCTGGTCTTAAAGCCAGATGAGTTCCTGTCATTTTCCACATTGGATAAAGTTTACACTTTTCTTTTTCTCTCTCTCTCCCTTCTTTTTTTTTCTTTAATGAAAATGCTCCAACAAGAGGTAGGACATAAAAAGCACATGTAGGAGTCTTTTGAGCTAAGGAAAAATCTGAGACTGAAGATTTGGATATGCACATGAAATATTCTGACATTCACCAAACGAAAAAAGAGTATATGAAAGCAAAACCCTGGAGCTTTATATTTATTTCTTCTTCTTTCCCTACTTCTTTCATTTACTTCTTTACTAATATGAAAACCAGTAAATCTTACTCCAGCAAAGACATGTTGAGAATAGAGTCCTTCAGATATTATGAAAACTATCTAAACATCTTCTGATGTTGTGAGCTTCAAATTGCATAAAGATTCCTCAGACTACCTTAGTGAATTCAAACTGTGTAAGCTGGGGAAAGTTGAATGCATAAGAATCATTTTTTTAACCCTGCCTTTTAAATGTATTAAAATTTAAGTCATCTGATGGGATACACTATAAAGAAGGACTTCTGGAAAGTAAGAGGTTCTATTCCACCTTTGAAAAACATCTTCGTAGCTAGAGCAATGGAAGTCGCAGAAAACAGGCTGTCAATTTCCTGGAGAAATACATAAGCACATTTCTCACCTTTCAAGAATTTTCCCTGATGTCACAGGGGAAAGAGGACTGCACTTACTCAGTCTATAACTTTTCAAAAGATTAAAAGCAGCACAACTGGGAAACTGTTCTATAAATCTGACTTGAGCTCTAGGGCTGAAATAAGTTTTTATAAAGACTACGACCTTTTCTTACAACTCAGCATGCATATATCTGTGTTAAAGTGTGCATAAATGCTACAGAAATATGCAGCATGAGTTCCTTTATGATACTATTATAAGGCCAAAAAAGCAACAGAGTATCTTTCACTGTGAAGACTACATTCATTCCAGAAAACTGAGAGGTTTTTTCCTCTTTTTTTTTTTTTTAAGATAAAAATAGGATTTTATTCATACTTTCAAGCTTTTATGTCTGCAACCATCAGTTTCAATGTATTACTTTTGTTTTTCATGTTTCTTTTACCTTTGAATTTGATGAACTAGATTTTGCTAAGTAATAGTATGATTTAATACAGAATTTACAGAATTTTATATAACCATTTGGGTTTATCATGTTGGTTTTCTGTGTATGAGCAAGGGCAAAAGGGCAAAAGGCCAAGCAAGAGGATAATTTTGATAATTGGTTTATCAGCTTCTTTCTTAGTGCAGACACTATTCAATCAAGCATGGTTTAGTAATAAAAATAATAGCCACAGAAAATAATGATGGAAAACCAAGAGAATGATTGCCCATTGGACACAATGATCTTGAAGGTCTCTTTCAACCTGGTTTATTCTATTCTATTCTATTCTATTCTATTCTATACTATTCTATTCTATTCTATTCTATTCTATTCTATTCTAATATGGAATACTTGCAGGTAAATAATTTATGAACGTCATGCAGGTTTAAATATCAAATTGTGTCATAAATACACAGTCTGATTTGTAGGTTTTCTGGAACCTGTAAAAGTTGTCATGTTGGTCACTGCCTATGGTTTCCTTTTTTACTTAGCAGATGCATCAGCCAGCATGGTTTTAAGAAGGGCAGGTCCTGCCTGACCAACCTGATCTCCTTCTATGATCAGGTGACCCACCTGGTGGATGTGAGGAAGGCCTGTGGATGTAGTCTACCTGGACTTCAGCAAGGCCTTTGACACTGTCCCCCACAGCAAACTCCTGGCCATGCTGTCAGCTCATGGCTTGGACAGGAGCACACTGTGATGGGTTAGGAACTGGCTGGAGGGCTGAGCCCAGAGAGTGATGGTGAATGGTGCCACTGGAGGCCAGTCACTAGTGGTGTCCCCCAGGGATCAGTGCTGGGCCCCATGCTCTTTAACATCTTCATTGATGATCTGGATGAGGGCATTGAGTCCATCATCAGTAAATTTGTGGATGACACCAAGCTGGGGGCAGGAGTTGATCTGCTGGAGGGTAGAGGGGATTTGTAAAGGGATCTCGACAGGCTGGACAGATGGGCAGAGTCCAACGGCATGAGATTTAATACATCCGAGTGCCGGGTTCTGCACATTGGCCACAGCAACCCCATGCCGAGCTACAGGCTGGGGTCAGAGTGGCTGGAGAGCAGCCAGGCAGAGAGGGACCTGGGGGTACAGGTGGGTAGTAGGCTGAACATGAGCCAGCAGTGTGCCCAGGTGGCCTGTATCAGGGGAACAGTGTGGCCAGCAGGAGCAGGGAGGTCATTGCGCCCCTGTACTCAGCACTGGTTATGCTACAGCTTGAGTACTGTGTCCAGTTCTGGGCCCTTCAGTTTAGGAAGGATGTTGAGTTGCTGGAATGCATCCAGAGAAGGGCAACAAAGATGGTGAGGGGTTTGCAAAACAAGCACTATGAAGAGATGCTGAAGGAGCTGTGGTTGCTTAGCCTGGAGAAGAGGAGGCTCAGGGGTGACCTTATTGCTCTTTGCAACTCCCTGAATGGGGGTTGTAGACAGGCAGGGACTGGTCTCTTCTTCCAGCCAACCAGCAGCAGAACAAGAGGACACAGTCACAAGCTGCACCAGGGGAGGTTCAGACTGGAGGTTAGGAAGAAATTCTTCACAGAGAGAGTGATTGCCTATTGGAATGGTCTACCCAGGGAGGTGATGGAGTCACCATCATTGGAGGTGTTTAGGAGGAGACTTGCTAGGTTACTTGATTGCACGGTTTAGTTGATTAGGTAGTGTTGGATGATAGGTTGGACACGATGATCTTGAAGGTCTCTTCCAACCTGGTTTATTCTATTCTATTCTATTCTATTCTATTCTATTCTATTCTATTCTATTCTATGTCTTACCAGAAACAGTACCGGTTTTCAACAAACTCAGCAGTGGTTTTTTAGATTTATTTTATTTTTTTTCAAAGTAAGAGTGTTACATATTAAATTAGAATGTGTAATTGTAAAACTCTACAGGAAGGTGTCTACATAGTTAGATACGAAATTTTCAATGTTTGTGTTACTTCAGTTAACTTGACATATAGGTGTCTTTCCAGATTCATACACACTTCCAGCTTGTAATAATAATCTTGGCCTACATCAGTAAAGATAATTCCTGTAAAAGGAAAACTGTATTTACTGTAAACAAGGCTTGTATAAGAATATATAAGCTTTTATATCCATGCTTTTATAAGCTTGGATAAAGGAGGTCAAGATGAACTGAAACTGGGCCAAACACAGCTACTGTAAAAATCTAGAAAACATTTTTACAGGAAGAAATAAGTTCTCTTTTCTTAACCTGGCAAAATGAAATGGATATGCATAATGAAAAAAAAAAAACAAAAACAACACAACAAAACACCTTCTTGTCTCGCCTTGAAGATTCAGAAATATATTTATTTCCTTTAGAGGACTTCTAGAGGACTTCTGACACATCATGATGCATGGTGTAACCCCTTGGGAGACACTGAAAACTCATATTTCACATCCTAATAGACAAAATGTCTTTTTTATGTATAGAAGGGCAGCCATGGTACATCAGAGTTCTGCACATACCAAAAGCACAATGGTACTGTGAATGAGAAGCAAAGCTCAATTTTATAGACCTTATTGGAGGAGATGATTCATTAACTCAAGGGGGTTTACTTTGTTTTGATTTGTTGTTTTGTTTATTTTTTTCTTTGCTAAGAGTCCCAGTCTTTGGTCATCTCACAACTTAAGCAAAACAAATGCACATATGATAAGAGCTAGGGAAAAACAAATTTTTCACAATGTATCAAGAAATACTATATATTCAGCTAATCTCAGATATATGTATACATATATAAATATTACAATGCTATCACTCTGAACATGATATCCCTTCTTCCTTCTTCCCCCAGATTTATAGGCTGAGCACTATAGGATAGGGTACAGGATATCCCTTTAAGCCTTTGGGAGTCATCTCTCCTGGCTGTTTCCCCTTCCAGCTTCTTATGTACATGCAGCCTACTTATTGGAAGGGTAAATTGAGAAGCAGAAAAGGCTTTGGTGCTGTGTAAACACTGCACAGCAACAGTTAAAACATTCCTATATTATTAATGCTGTATTAGTCACAAATCTAAAACACAGCCTCATACTAGCTTCTGTGAAGAAAATGAAATATATACAGCCAAAACCAGTACAAGCTTCGGTTAAGAACAGACAGTTTAGCTCATTGCCCTGGTGAGGTCACATCTGGAATATTATGTCCAGTTCTGGGCCCCTCAGTTCAAGAAGGACAGGGAACTTCTTGAGGGAGTCTAGTGAAGAGACTTGAAAATGATTAAGGGAGTGGAATATCTTCCTTATGAGGAGAGACTGAAGGAGCTGTGTCTCTTTAGCTTGGAGGAGACTAAGGGGTGACCTCATTGATGTTTATAATTACATAAAAGGTGAGTGTTGGGAGGATGGAGCCAGTCTCTTCTCAGTGATGCCCAATGACAGGACAAAGGGCAGTGGGTGTAAGTTGAGGCATAGGAACTTCCATGGAAACAGAAGGAAGAATGACTTCACTGTGTGGGTGACAGAACACTGGAACAGGCTGCCCAGAGGCACTGTGGAGACCCACCTGGATGAGTTCCTATGTGATCTGGTATAGGCGATCCTGCTTTGGCAGGGGGGTTGGACTAGATGATCTCTCAAGGTCCCTTCCAGCCCCTGACATTCTGCAATTCTGTGATCTTAGATAGAAAGATATTAATAGCTCTAACACAAAGAGCATCTACACTAATGCTGAAGTTTTGAAAGAATAACAGCATGGTTTACAAGTAAAGGATAGGATGTTCTAACATGGAAATATTTCATTTCAAAATATTTTCTTCTTGTAAGAATTCTTTTGTTGTAATTTCAAAGCAATATGTATTTTTAGAAGCAGCTTTTTTTGGTGCATTTTATGTCATGCATAAATGTATATAAACTCTACACATAAGTGCAATCTCATCTGAAATTCTTTAAGATGACATAGCAGCACTAGTTTGAACCTACAGAAATAGCAAACAGCTTCCAGCAAGTGCAAAGCAGTAAGCTGATTATTATAATCATGTCTTATGATTTCAGGAGAAGCTATGCAGTCTATGTGTTCTGATATGATGTCCTTGGAAATACTAGCTATTTAGCCTGGCCCATCAAAATAACATGTGAATAATTATGACTGTCTATCACATCATATTATTAACTTCTATGTTATATTAGTATTGTTCAATCACATCAAATTATTGTTGCATTATACCATGATGATATTAAGGATTTTAACATCCTGCTTATAAAGCAAAACCTTTAAATTCTAAAATATTGCAAAGATTTTGTTGTTGTTGTTGACCTTGCCGTTAGAACTAGTACTGGAAAAACATGCACTCCTCCTTTTTTATTTTTTGTTTTTGCTGACTACTTTGTACAAGTAAAAGGTTTGAAATTCTCATGTGGTTTGAAAGAAACAACAAGAAGTAAATAAAAATCTTCTGTGTCTTCACAGATAACGGAGAAATTACTGAGGCACATTGCAGCAGAGATGGTTCTCTCCATACCAACAGGATGAGAGAGTGGCAGTGATGCTATTCCTGTGTGAATCAATGAGATGCATTTTGAGAAAACCCCATTGTGAAGGTAAATACTAAAGCATCAGGGGAAGGGAAAAAAAAAACAAAACCACAACAAAAAACCAGCACTACCCCAAACAAAACAAAACGCAAACCCCAAACAACAGAAACCAGAAAAGCAACAGAGCAGATGTAACAGTGTAACAGTCAAGGAATGATGTTTCCATGGCAATATAGAGATGTTGAGAGAATAATATCCCTTCCCTACAACAATAAAAGAGAAACAATATGAAGAACTATTATAGAACAGTGAAATAGAATTTATTACTTTTTTAAAACACTTTGAGGAAAACCTATAGAAAATAATTTTTAAAAAAAGACATTTTTTATAAATACTTGATCATTTTGTTAATACAATAGAAAATTGTATTTCCTAGCATGAGTTTGGGGGGAGATTATTTATAAAGCCTGTATAAAAACATTATCACTCTCTGTTAAATTTGACAGTTTTTCTAGAGCAATTTCTTCAGATATGTCATAAATGTCAATAAATTCTAACAGCTTCTATGAAATTCTATACAAATTTTCATTAAAGCTTTGTATGTACATCTCATTGAAACACTATGTGTTTTGAAAACGTTACTCATGTACTGGACTCAGCAGCAAAAACATACAAAACACATGGAGCACTTGGTTATAAGGGAAAGTTAAATCTTATCCAGATCAATGAAAAATTGACCAAGACCTGATTTTCTATGTACATTTTGTCTTCCTGTCTCCTGCAATTCTGTCACTTGAAGACAGATGACAGAAACGTAGTGTGCTTGTCATACAGGTAATTGATTCATTATTTTGATGCTCACAGATGTGAAGAATTTCATTCAAAGCACCATATTATTCACTGAAACAGAAAAGAAACATAGTAGCTTTCCAGACTCTCCCTTCTTTTGCCTTGCTCACACAATTTCAAGCTATTTTCCTATAAAGGTTATGATCACCCTTTAGTTCACATGAAAATAAAATTGCAAACAAAAGACTCAAACAAAAAAACAAGCTTGTTTGCCTTTTCATTAAACTAAAAGTTTCTGTTTCATTTCAGATTCACTTGAAAAAGAGGCTATGAATGAGATTAATGATCACTTTCAGTCTTTGAAAGAAAACAAGCTTCTATTGGTTTGATATAACAGACTGAAAGAAAAAAATGCAATTATGAGTTTCTTATCCTTTAGCACAGCTACTCTCAGTCCTGCTTTCAAAGGAGCAAGGAAGACACCACCCATGAATTTGAATATCTCTTAGCTGCTTTTTGCATCCAAATAATCGACACAGCTTTTAGAAAATAACTGGTAGTTGCATGACAATGATTAATATTCTTCAAAGTTGTTTAATTTTTCTTCATTAATAAGTTTTCTTATTCATTAATATCACTGCTTCTAATTCATATTTTATCTACTAAAACCCAAAACACATGGAGTAAAAACTTTCTAGGAAAAAAAAAATCATTTCACCTAACTTTATGTCTCCTGAAATCTTCCTCTAGTTATTCAAATTTCTTCTACAGTGAGTAGAGAAATGTGGTAACACTTCAGGGAGTGACTTCTTGCACCTATATGTGTTACAAGGATGAACAGCTTGATGGAGATGCCTCTCTTTTGGAAGCCTTTCTAAGATTTCCATAAGCTTTTATTAGAAAAGAAATATCTATCGTAAGTCTTAAAAAACAGTACATGAAAAGTAAAAGACAGTGTACACTGTAGCTCAGAGGTGCCAAAATTATTCCTCAAAGACAGATACCACTTGGTGTACAGTTTATATCTTAGACAGAATATCTCATGCAACGAAGGAAAGTCAAATCTTTGGATCATTCTCATTTAATGCACATTGTATACACTCTGTGAAATATTTCCATGTGTGAGTTAAGAAGTCTGTATAACGAACAGTATTTATTGTCAGAAGATGCACATGTTTGGCAGAGCAATTGATATACTATGAATACAACATAAAGAAAGAAGGAAAGTGTGGAACTGCATAGAAGGTCAATGTATTGGATGTAGGTGTCAAAGTTTTTTCAATGGGAGGCTTCAGGTCTGACCTTTGTAAGGAAACCACATAGCTATCCCACTCTAGTTCTAGCAGGCTCTAATGGCACCACCACAGAACATGGCTGAGCCCCTCAGTCACGATGGTGGTGCTTCTAGAAAACTAAGAAAAGGCAAAATGATGCCAAGGGTAAAGGAGTGAGGGGGCAAATAAAATTTATAAATAGTATAAGAAACAGCCCTGCAGACATCAAGGAAGGAGAGGAAGGAGGTGCACCTGCAGCCTGTGGAGAGGACCATGTCAGCACAGATATCCATGCTACAGCCCATGGACTTTCCCATAGCAGAGCAAGTGGGTATTTCCTAAGGAAACTGCAGCCCATGGAGAGGACTTATGCTGGAGTAGGGAAAAGGGTTATCTGAAATATCCACTCATAGCTGGTGTCCAGAGAGGCACTAAAGACAACAGAGCATGAGACAGGATGTGACGCAGAACCTTAAGGAGACTCAAGTCCTTTGCAGTAGCAGCTTAAGGATTCACAGTAAATCCTGACTCTCTAAATTCATCACTGTCCTGAGTTAACACAGCCCTCTTACACAAGCTCCTCTCCCTCAACAAAAATGGAAGGGAAAGTAACACACCAAAAAACCCACAAACCCACAAAAAAACCCACAAACCCACAAAAAAACCCACACCCAAC
Organism: Dryobates pubescens; assembly: GCF_014839835.1. Classification (NCBI taxonomy): domain Eukaryota; kingdom Metazoa; phylum Chordata; class Aves; order Piciformes; family Picidae; genus Dryobates; species Dryobates pubescens. The sequence continues at coordinate 19,827,116 of NC_071618.1, read as the reverse complement.
CACAAAAACACAAACCAAACCAAACCAAAAACCAAACCCACAAAACAAACAAACAAACAAACCCCCAAACAAATAAATTAACAAACCCCATGGAAGAAAACCAACAAATTTTGTGTTGAGATAGAGTTTTTCTGGGAATTAGAAACAAAATGGCCTTAATAAACACAATTTCCTTAGCCTATTTGCATAAAAGTACAACAAAATGCAGAAGCAGCATCAGAAATCAGTGACCTCTCCCCACCCCCAGCCCGCAGCCCAGCCAGCAGAAAAGACCAACACCCAACAACCCAGAAATTGAAAGCAGCAACTAGAAACCAGAAGCCTCTCATGTTATAATCTGAACTTCAAGTCCAATGTCGCATCGCTCCAGCCAGCACTTTTCGTTTTGAAGCTAGCGTGACAGCAGCATGGTATTGAATGTCAGCATCAGATTCAACTAAATTCACAGGATCACGGGATGTTAGGGGGTGGGAAGGACCTCCGAAGATCATTGAGTCCAATCCCCCTTACCAGAGCAACTCATGACAATCACATTAAATGCAGTTTCTGGTGGTACAATAATAGACAATTAGCAGCAATTTTATTGTTAGAGAAGGATAGTCTGTGATAAATTGATATCAGATTTGAGCTTTGAAGTCCTAGATGCAAGCCAGAATCAAAGGTACTTCACTGTCTAAAACAGGATTTCTACAATCTTGATCAAACTTAAACTATTTGCTACGTGAGTAGACCTGGAAGAAAATATGTGTGAAATTAAATCCACCTGACAAGTTCTAAGGTCACCTGGAGAGTCAATAATATACTGCAGTGATCCTACCATTCTGAAAAAAAAAGAAAGCAAATTTAGCCACAATTTTTACATTTACAGCTGTTAAAAGTCTTATTTAAATATCATCAATATGTAATTTATCAGTGAATAACTAAACAGAGTTTCCTGACTATTTTCTAGGCTTTGGGCTTTTTTATCTTTTTTTTTTTTTGGTGGGGGTGTGTGTGTCTTTTCACTAGAGTTATATACCTCTCAAAGCACAAGTACTTGAAAAATTAGTGTTGGTAGAAAGCATACCATTAAGGGTGTAAGTAGATGTCAAGCTAAAGTGGAATAGTTAGTCATGCTAACTGCTCATGTACCTCATTTCTACAAAAAATTTCTAGCATGATTATTACTCATGATTGATTCTGTGCACTTTTCTGGCAGAAGTGAAAGCAGTCATGAATTCACACATGGAACTTACGAACTTATGCTAGATTCCCCTCCACCACAAAAAGTTTGTATTACTTTTTTTAATACTGAAAAAGTGTGATAAATTGACAATGACATCCTTTGCCTTATTGCCACCTTTTTTCTTCCTCTGTCATTTCCAGCAGCACAGCAGTTCTCAACACAGTTTTCATGTGTAAACTGTTACTGAATGAATACGGATTTAGTCAAATAAACATAGACTGATTTTTATATAGTATTCTACTAATAAAGAAATGCAGACATGAAATCCTAGAAATAAGTAAAAATCAAAGCAGAAGGATAATTACATATTTCATTTCTTCCACTATTTCATTGTGTACTCCTTTAGCTGTCCATGTATTCCCTTAAATAGTGATCACACTGCTTTTATGGAGATTGTCTTTATAAATTATTTTGTTATTTTACAACAAATACTGGTTTCCTAAATGAATTTTGCTGTAGGATTTCTGTTAGGTTTTGTTCTTACTGTCTGTAATATAGTGTGTTGACTTTGGTAGAAATGAAGGAATGGGGATATGAAAAAAAATAAAAAAGAATGAAACCTAACATTGTGCAGTGATAATGCAGGGAAAAGAAAAAATTAAATAAAAAGTTCTAACTCTCAACCCCTGTTGGAAGCAGAAATGTTGGAAATAAGAAAGCATAACTGCCAATAAGCTTCAATTTCTAAAACAGACACTTCGACTGGGTGAAGTCCCAGCTGTCCCTGTTTGTGATAGGATCAAAAGCCATAATATTGACTGGGGCCAGGTGTGGCCCTATCATTCTTTTTGTCCTGCTTATAGCAGCAGTTAACTATTTCCATCTGCAGTTTTTAATGGCAGAAGTTGATTTTTTCAGGCAGAAGACATCAAGTCTGAAAGGTCCATAAAGAAATGTTCATGTAACTGAAAAGCCCACTTAATGATATGGCTACAGATCCATCCTCACACTTCACAAAATGGAAAATCAGGGTATAAATATTAGCCCTTTTGAGAACCCAATGTATGGACGAGAATTAAACAGCAAAGCCCTAGTGACACATTGACAGCCTTTGTCCTCCTCACCCTCTGAAAGTAAGTTCTGTCCCCAGGTTGCTACTGAGTGTATTTTGTTCTGGGTAATTGAATGTGTAATTACAATTGCATTTTCTTGAAGCTATATAATGATTTCTGCAGTGAAGTTCTTATCTCAGGCAATTGTAAATAATCTGTGTATATGTTGCAAGTAAAAATAAATTGTGTTATTCGTGCATCTGTCTGCTGAAATGCAATGGAGTCTACAGCTAAATGGGCTTTTTGTGCATCTGGTGTCAGACCTATAATCACTGAAAAATTGTGTTGCTATTTGTGCATCCCACTGCTCCCTTTGTAGGGAACCGAACCTCCAGAAAAACTGGTCTGTTAGTGTGTCTGGTTTTGGACCTAGAGAGACTGATGCTGATTGGCTCCCCTATTAAGAGATAAGTTTGGCCACACCTAGCCCCTCTAACCTCTGAGGACTTGGCTAGTATACAATGAGATTCATCTGTTTCTGCTAGAGCTGCCTGATATGTTATGAAGTTCTGTGACTTACGTGGGCTCTCATTTTCATCAATGCCATTTAGCTTGTATTCAGTACTCATGGCAGAAGGCCATGAGCCAAGACATACTCAGTTTTTGGTTTGATTGAATAAAGGTTCATAGTTTATCAGAACTTAGATTTCTTCCTATTAGGAAAAAAACTGAGAAGACTATACTGTTTTGCATTTACTTTATTAAAATAATAATAATACTAATATTAAAGTAGTATCTCTGCTCCGGTCCCATTCACAGCTAAATATTCTGCAATAATAGTCTTTTTCTCAGTTTTTTATAGGTTTTTTGGATCTTGGTTGCAGATACGATCCTTAACAGGAAATTAAAAGGAAAGGCAACAAATTAAAAATCTCCAGACTGCCCACTGATTCAGAATGAACTCAAGTATTGGTTCAATCTTCATTTACCCTGTTGCACTATGTTATATCCAGTATCCAAAAGAAACTTCAACACACATTCAATTTTTAAATGTACTCACAATATTACAGAATAGACTAGACTAGACTAGAACTAACTAGGTTGGAAAAGACCTTTGAGATCCTTGAGTCCAAACTATCATCCAGTGGTGTATGGTCTTGTGGAAAAGGATTCATGTCTTTCATCTAGCTTGAGTTGCCTCAGAGGCAGCCATCTAGGTTCTGTCTGCAATCAATAGAAGAAGATAGAAACTACTAAGTTGACAGTGATCTTATTCTGTGCTCTGACTCACTTTCTTATCTAATCCATAACTGATCTAAATTTGATGTGCTGAATCTTGAATCATTGTTGTGATATACATGTGATACATAACATATTTAGCTATATGTAAGTCTGTAATACCAAGTTGGAAGGGACCTCAAGGATCATCAACCATTAGAAAATGCTCATCTAAACAAGATGGTCCAACACCACCTTCCTGGGGAGATTATTTCGATGCCTGATTTCTCTTTGTGAAAAAATATCTGTCTCCCCAAGAATAACTTATGCCCATTACCCCTCATCTTTTTTCATGTGTCTCCTTGTATAAAGGGAGTATCTTCTTTGTATGCACCCTTTACATTCTGGAAACCCTGTTTTCTCAGCCTTTCCTCTTAAGGCATGCTTCTCAGTCTTTTTTGTGGCTGTTCTCTGGACCCTCTTCAGCCTGTCCACAATTATTTTTTTTTTTTTTTTTTGTATAGCAGGTCCAAAACTGAGCATACTATTATAAGTGTGGCATGACAAGCACTGAATAGAGTGTTTGCTTATCTCTGATGATGATGCCTCTGCTTATGCAGCCTAGAACTCTGTTGGCTTTCTTTGCTGCAGCAACACATTGTTCACTCATATTGAGATTATTGGACACCAAGGCCTTCAGGTCCCTTTCCACACAGCTACTCCCCAAACAATTAGATGCCAGTCTGTGCTGCACTCTGGATTGTATTTTCCCCAGTGCCAGACCTTATACTTTTTCTTGTTGAACTTCATAAGTCTCTTGTTATCCCATTCTTCCAGCCTATCCACATCTTCGTGCAGTGTGGCTCTCCCTTCCTGAGTGTCCACATCCCCACTCAGTTTGCTATCATCAGCGAAGTTCATCAGGCTATACTTGTTCCCACCAGCCAGATCACTTATGAAGATATTAAACCATGTTAAGCCCAGTATCAGTCCCTGGGGGGACTTGTGACAGGCAGCCAATTTGAAAAAGAGCTGTTTACTGTCACCCTGCAGGTATGTCCTCTCATCTGGTTTAACTGCCACCACACATATCACTTGTCTACACAACAACACATCAGTTGCTTTAGGAGGACGCCGTGGGGAACCATATCAAAAGCCTTGGAGAAATTCAGGCAGACAACTTTCAGTGCTCACCTTGCATCACATGGAATCACTCACTCTTCACATATTCATAAACATTAATGAGGTCACCCCTCAATCTCCTCTTCTCCAAGCTAAAGAGACCCAGTTCGCTCAGTCTTTCCCCATAAGTGAGGTGTTCCACTCCCTTAATCATCTTTGTGACTCTGTGCTAGACTCTTTCAAGCAGCTCCCTGTCCTTGAACTGAAGGATCCAGAACTGGACACAATATTCCAGATGCAGCCCCAGCAGGGCAGGAGACCCTCTCTTAACTTACTAACCACGCTCCTTCTAATATACCCCAGGATGCCATTGGCCTTCCTGGCTACAAGGGCACATTGCTGGCTCGTGGTCATACTGTTGTGCACCAGGACTCCCAGGCCCTTTCCCCCTACTCTGCTTTTCAACAGATTAGTCCCCAACCCATATTGGTATGTGGGATTGTTCGTACCCAGATTCAACCCAACAGGTTAGATTGTTAGGAATGGGGAACCTATATACTGGCTTGGGTTTCTTTACAATAGGAACCATAAGACTTGAAGCAATATTCTCTGAGTCTTGTACAGATTCAAGGTATCTATCTGTCTACCCGGGGACAGGTATGAATTCTGCATTGCTGTCAGGATTACCTCCACCTTTTTGAAATGCACATTAAGATTTTGAGACTTCAGTAGTAAGTAGTCAAATTTTATGACTACTAAATTTCCTAAGAGACATTGTAGTTAAAATGTTGGGCATTAAATGCATAAGCACATTTTCACTAAGAATCAAGCTGCTTGAAAAAGAAGTATCTTAGAAATATCTTCCTATAGGAACTCTAAATACAAAGGCTCTCTAATTCTTTGGCTAAAATAGGACTAATGATTTATCATTTCAGTGTTAAAACTGCTTAGACAAAAGAGACTATACACACAAAATTAAAATGTCCTGACTGAATTAAAATATAATGCAAGAGAGAGCCCTACTGGCAGAGCTTAATAAATACAATCGCTATTTTAGTAGCCTAATTTAATAATTTACCTTATAATAAATAGGAGTGAAACATGCATCCTGGAATGTCTGCCTCTTCCTCCTTCTCTTTAAATAATTCATTGAGAAATCCAAAATCATATTCATATGTTACGGATACTTTATTTTCCCATTTCCTACAGTAGTAGTACTGTGATATAAAATGCTCTTCAATAGAATAAATGGGCTATGAAATACTTTGCTAGGCAAACACAGGCAAGCCAGCTTGCCTGATGATTTTGGATGCGCTAAAAATGTGAGGGTAAATGTTAACTTCTGAGTTGCTAGTCACTCTGTATTGAAATTCCACAAAGTTTTAGAAAAGAGAATCCTTTGCTGCTTATATGGACAGCAAGTAATGTAAAATATATCTACTTAGTTTGACTAAAGCACCTAAACCATAGCTTTTTGCAGCACATTTCTTTCATGTGTGGATGATACTGGGGGTGGCAGGTGTTCCAGCAGACTTTACATGTGCTTAAACTGGCTACTCTTTGTAATAACAAGGAAAATGTCATGAGCATTTGTATTTGAATATATCTGCAGAAATCAGGACAGCATTGAATTTAAATGAAAGTGGGTGCAAGCATGGTACAACACATATATAAGAAAGAATTCGTTACTTTGGGGAAAGGGGTGAAGAAAAACAAATCTGTCTCATTTTATGCTGAGTCATGGAGATATATGACTTTTGCTCACCATTTCATGAAACAATTGCTACAAGTGATGAATTTGAGCTGCAGTAGATGTAAAAAATATTTATACTCACGCATGGTTTATTTTTCTTTATCTTTCATTCAAAACATTTGTGATAGCCTACTACAAAATATGGGCAGCACTAAATCCTCTAAGTTGTATGGAATATTAATTTCCCAACATAATCAATTTGGTAGTTAAAACTAGGCATAATGCAATAGGAGACACTGCAAGAAATCTGTAGTACATGCACAAGGTTGACACATGTGACACAGAACTTACAGGAGAACCACAACCATCTGGAGCACCAGGTGGAAGGTATATAAAGTGCCTTACAGCCTCCCAAATCACCCTAAAAATCATTGATTAAGGTTTAAGATACTTGTGTGTAGAGAGGTCTCAGCTTTTATTAAAATTCAGTGGGAGAGCTAAGGGAAGAATCAGTTGTTTAATTGTAAACAACTCCATGAAATGATGCCTCAGGGCATTTTGTCTGTCATCTGGCTGCTGGTTTGTAAGATGCAGACCTCCCTGAGACATACCTTCAGGCTCTCTGTAGATGTCCCAGACACCCTAGGATAAAAAACAATTAACACTAGAGGCATACATTCAGGCAAGTGAATTGAGATCATTCTCGTTATTGATGGTGGACACCAGACAGCAATCCTGCTCATCTGGCAAGTGACATTTACATCTGGACAAGAAAACAAGCCCTCAGTATCAACGACTGTATTGATGTATTGCATTTGATTACAATGTAAGATTTAATGAATTAATGGCTGGTTGTTCTGTTTGTTCATGAGTAAAACACATTTAAAGTTCCTACTGAATGCTGTTTCATCCTGGGAAAATATAAGGCAAGTAAGTTACAAGTCATTCTTGGAAATGTTTAATTTGGGAGAAGATGAAGAATAAGAAATTAAGAAATTTAATTTAATTATGACTTAAAGAAGTAAAGCTCAGATTGGCATTCATGGGATGATTTGGCTCATGCCAAGATTATGCATACATTTTTTTTTCACATATATGGCTTTCTGATGGAGAGTAGGAATAACTAGGCACCTAGAGCAATAATAAAGATGAAAAAAACATACTTTGGGGCAAGACAGGAAGCAGCCATTCTATACAGTTTGTATCACAAGCCTGGGTAACAGATTTTGTACTGATATGCCAAGAACTTGAAAAGGTGACATGCTGTGGTCCTGTGCAACATATACAGGAACTAAAAAAAAAAATATTAGCATTTACAAATACACTTATCAGAGGGCCATTCAGTGCTATCTTCTGTCTTTCAGCAAGCTATTGATGGATTCAATCCAATTGCTTGATGCACGGAGACTGTACAAATACACAGCCTACCCATGACAACTACTTTCGTAATGATCTATCCCACTGTCTTCACCAGCAAGTCATGTATCTGTGTATTTCCAGGAGAAATTTTTATATATATATAGATATAATTTCTTATTTCTGTGTCTTTTGAAGTAACAGGACCCAAAGAGAGAAGTGCAAGCAAGTTCTGAGTGTACCTTATACATAAAATGGCATAATGATGTTCTTAATATCACTTCCCAAACTCTGGTTTCTTCTTTTTTTAATTTAATTTCCATTAAGCAATAAGGTAATATCTTCACAATGCTACCCATTATAAATTCAAGAACTTTCTCTCCAGTTACAGTGGTCAGATCAGAGCCCATTTGTTACTTTATAAAGTAGTGAAAAGTTACAAATCTAGACTAGATCAAGTCATTCATACAAAGCTGATTTCCACATATGAATGAACAGCTAAAGAAGATCTGACTCAGGGTTTCTCAACTGTGTAAGCCAAAGTAAATTTTATTGCACCAAAAGGAACAGAAGCCATATTGTTTTTGAAAAGCATTGAAAGAAAAAGGGGAAAAAATGACAAGAGAATAAAAAGAAAAATATAATGGAGAGTCTGCAAAGTTTTTGCTTTCATGCAGGCAAAATGCACAACTGTGTTCACTTTGTTACCCTGGCAGTCTGCTATTCTAGCTAAATGCCTCACATTTCCCATGACAGAAGCCAACACTGAATGAATATAGCACTGAACAAGATACAGAAATAACATAAATGAACAACTATAATAGCTCCAACAGTGGCTCCAGTTCTAACACTGCACAGTTAGTCACAACCCACTACAATTAAGTCCAGAAAAGCTGCCCCTTGATCAAAGAAGGCCAAATTCTGCTGCTGCCACCATCCCTTGAGCCAATTGTTGATGACATGGGTTCTCCTCTTCCTTTCAGTGTACACCCCTGCCACTGAGGGAACTGAGCAGAACACTACTTGAACTCCTGCACCATCAATCAATTGACTGAAAGCCTTGAATTCATTTATGATTGTCCTGGTGCCTTTCTTATCAATCTTGTTGCTGCTGGCATGGATTACCAGCAATGGGTGGTAGTCAGAGGGCTGGATTATCTTTGCTAGTCTCCTGGTGATATCCCTTATCTGGGCCTCAGGTAGGCAGCAGACTTCCCTGTGGGATGGGTCAGGACGACATATAGGACCCTTGTTCCCCTCAGGAGAGAGTCTCCAATAACAATTACCCTCCTCTTTATGGCACTAGTCCTGATGGTTTTTGGGGTCTGATTTGTTATAGGCATCCCCTTAGATGGTTCCGCTTCTGTCTTCTCATCCATATTGCCCTCAACCTACAGAGCCTCATATTTATTGTGGAAGCGCAATGAGGGAGGCAAAGAGGGCCAGGATGGATTCCCCATGCTTCTCCTAACAGTAACCTGTACCCATTCCCCCATTTCTGGGGATGCCTCCCTCAACAGGGGAGGTCTGTAAAACCTGCTCCCACATATCTAACTCCTTTTTGCATTCCTTTATAGTCTTGAGTCTTGATACTTCATCCTTTAGCTCAGCCTCTGGATTGAGAAGATAATTCACTTGGTCACATCTCACACAGGTGTTGTCTCCTTCCCCTTCCATTTCAAGTGCCAGGCCCCAGCACTCTCTGCAGCTAGCAGCCTGGACATCTGCGTGCTTACACACCAACTGTGGCTGGGTACCTACCATTTTTCTAGTAGCCTTTGGCCAAGTTGTTACCCTGGCTGGATCTCTTCAGGTAGGTGATATTAAGTTTACGGGGTTTTATTGTTTGTTGTTAAATATATATATTCCACCTTACTACTATACTTTGTTCAAGCTATCACAGAGGCTTCTGTACTCTGTCAGCTGACTCAGCATGTGCTGCTTGCTGCAATCCAGCTAGAAGGCTCTCTTGCCAAATTGGCGGTTGCACAGCTTTGCTCTGTCTCATTTAAGTTTCCCTTGGCTGATGTCACCCTCTCAAGCAGGCACGAGAGAAGATAACCCTGCTGGTCCTTGCTGTCTGCCAAGGTTCTCCAGCCCTGAAAAGCCCCCCAAAAAACCCAAAATAGAGCACCTCTCAGCTCAAGCATGCAGTCCCAAGCAGCTCTCTTGCCAAATAGTAGTGGTGAGGCTGCAACATGGTTACATCATATTTATGATGTCAGGAAATTGGTGAACATACTGTTCATAAATTTTCAGGTTTGCTGTAGCTACTACCAACACCATTCAATTATCTAGATCATCCAAACTCCCTCAGCTGCTTGCCTTTCATTTCTTTCAGAAACTTAAACATCCACTGCATCTCATCTATATTCAACAAATCTTTCTTTTACTGTGAGAATGTTTAAATCAGTAGAGTCCAATAAACCTTCAGAACCATTAAAATTTTCTACCATCTGAATGAACACAGATAGTAATCAAGCTGTTGATGCCACTTGTTTAATGCAAACGTGTTTGGAAAATTGCCCTTTTAAAGGGTAGCAGCTCATTTTCATTTGGAACAATCTTTTTGATCACTTAACCAATATATCTACAGTTTTCTTCCAGCTGTTATTCAGAGAATTGTTCTTTTTCTTTGATCTTAAACTCAATGAGCCAAATTTTTCATGCTGTAAGATAATAACTCTAGAAGCATTTGCTACAAACTGACTTTTGCTGAGCACACAGCAATGTAAAAGATGCTTAATGTCATGTTTTATAGCTAGTGTCTTTATGGCCTTTTCTTTATGGCATGTAACATTTGCAATTGCATTTTTCTACTTCAATATCCAGCAACAACTGAAATCAATATCCAGCAAACAACTGAAAATATTACAGACATGTTGTAGGTGATGAAAACAATAAAACAGTGCACAGTGTAAGTAATGTCTGAACTGTAGAGAGCTATTATGAGTTGTAACTTCTGAAAAAGGTTTTGTTTGGTTTTTTAACATTGAAGAACCACTAGTATATTCAGACAAAACACTTATGTTGATCATTCAAATGTATCAAGAAACAAATTTGTGTGCTAATACACTCTATGCAAAAGTTTCACCTGCATAGTGTTGTATGTACCACATAATTGGGATTTTCTGAAATTTCTGTTTTTCTATTTCTCTTCTGTTATGCTCTTCTGACTCTTTTACAGAAGATAACAACATAGATCATCTTAAAGTAAATTTTCTACATAATTTTGAGTACAAGCCTGAAGTACCTGAAGATCATAAGACAAGGAACTGCTATGACTTACCCTCTGGAGAATGATACATATGTGAATCCTTAAATGTATCCTTCCTTTAAGAGTCCTCTGAGACTAAAACAAAACATAAGTGATTACAGGTAATCTCCTTTGACTGTAGTATCACTTGACATTTGTATTTGCTCAGGTATAGTCATGTCTTACAAGCTGTGTGCGCAGACATATTATCTGCTTGCAGAGAAGTGATTGTATTTTTTTTTAATGGACTGATTACCATTTTACTTTCACTGAATGTTATTATTGTTTCAGTTTACTCAGACTCACTTTTGTGTTCCATAGTTATTGTCATTTTGAACAACACACAAAAGAATGTAGTTTCTGACTTGATTCTGTGTCTGACATTGGTATTGGGATATTTGGCATGTTTAAAAAGCAAGAAGCAATTAAATAAACACAAGTACCTCAGAAATGTACTATTAAAAGACCAGTAATCTCATAAGAATATGGAGGAAAGGAAAAAAATCTTCATTTTGAGGGTAGCAGATAAGGGAACAGGCTGCCCAGAGATATTGTGTAGTCTCCATCTGTAGAGACATTCCAAATATGCCTGGACATGTTTACTCTCAGTGATCATGCTCTACCAGAGTTGGACTAGATGGTCTTCAAAAGTCCATTCCAATCCCTACCTTTCTGTTATTCTGTGATAACTGATAACTGAGATAACTGATCCTTTTCTTACAACTACCTGAGAGTCTTGCATTTGTAATATTAGAATCTTCTTTGCTGTTTAACCTATGCTATCACATTATGATCTATTAGTATGTCACATAATTCCAATAGCTCTACTTAAATACAGTACTTTACATTTATGGCATATTGCAAGTGAAGTCACAGTGATGTTCCTAGAGGAATATCATAGTATATAAATACAGCAAAATAAGATATTCCAGAATCCACTTTATAGCTTTGTGTAAATTATGTACTGCTAACATATTCCTGTCATTGTTTAATAGCTATTACTTACTGCTGGTATTTCAAGATATGAGTGTTCATTACATTATGGCCCTCAGAGAAGGAAAAAAGTCACTAATTGCTAAAAGTAGAACGGAATTTATGTAGTCTTCTTTAGCTGTCTAAAATGGTAGCAGTGATGGAATTAGTGCTGTCTTCCATTATTGGATAGAGATAACATTCAGAGCACATTATCTTACTGCAAGATGAGAATCCAAGGCTGATAGGAGAAAATGGCCACCATCTCTGTAGGCATTATGGAGAGGTGGAGGTCTCACCACCAGGTCCAGGTTAGTTTCCTAGATAGTGCTTTTTTCAAAAGGAAACTTTAATCTGTCTGTAGTTTCTAGTCTCTGCTTTCAAATTTTTCGAGTTTGCTATTTCTTACTTTTTTTCTGCCTCATTCTCTTTCTCATTAATTGAAGAACATATCTCAGAATTATACTTTTCTTAAAGTTCACAATTGTAACTTTCTCCAAACCTCTCAATTATTGCTACTTTACATTTATTTCTGATATTCAGAATTGTTCATAATTTTACTGGATTCTTAAGATTTTTTTAAAAAATATATTTAGAAGTATCAGTGATTAAAACAATAATTTCTTAACACAGGAATAGAAATAAAATGTTATGTATTTATACCTAGGCAGTAATGAGGCTCTTGTTGAACTTAAACTGTAGTTACCAAATCCCAAAATTATTTTAGCTGCATATTTTAAATAATTATATATAATATGTTATGACATTATACAAAATGAGTCTTCTTTTATTTACCATCTTCCTTAAAATGCATTATGGTAAATTAATTTTTAGCAAATTCCTTCATGAAATTAAGCTCACATGACTTAACCGTCTGTCCATCTGTTTGTCATCTGCTTCCCAATGTTATTTTTTAATGGTTGATCAATTTCTGCCAAATTTGAGATGAGTTAAACTCTCAAAGACAATTTATCTTGTGTTTCATCTGCCAGTTGGCTGTAAAGGAAAGGCTGGCCCATATATTTGCAGTATGAGAAAGGCTTCAGCTCATTAATTCTCTCTTTGGCCTGTTAGCAGGGAAAAAATAATAAATGGATCGATGTATACCGTTTCTTATGTAACTGCTAATAAATGAGTGAGTGGAGGAGTCTGTGGTATCTTGAAAATAGTGTGAAAGGTCAGAGGGAAAATAAGGAGGGAAAGTGTGGGAAACACTGTAATGGAAAATACAGATACAGGATATATGTCAGGGGAAATGAATTTATTCAGTCATTAGAGCACAGCACAGAAAGATATAGGAAAACAAGCTGTGCTGTTTTCACTGCAAAAACCTGATTTCATCACTCTTGTTATAGATAAATGTTAGAGAAACTGCTTATCCTGTTGATTGTCTGATTTGACAGTTTACAGCTGACCTCTGCCAATGTATCAATGTGTGCCTTGTTTCATATTGCATTTATATCGATTTTCACTCAAAGCAAGCCCAGCCTGTTGCTGAGTTCTCTATAAAGCCTATGCCCCTTACCTAACTCTGCACTCAAGTGCAACTGAAGGCGTATATTACTCTGGAATATAGAGTAACAGGCATTACATTGCACCCTAGAAAATAAGAAGTATTTTGATTTTGCTTGTTTCTTTCTTGATTACAGGCTTTCATTTTCAGAACAGTCATTTACTGCTTGTTTATATGGCACTAAGTTATTGGAGATGTTACCATATTACATCATTAAATGACAGCAAGTTAGCTCTAGTTATAAAGGAGTGAACATGACAACAATCTCATATATTGCATTCAAACTATAATAAAATATAAAAATATTAAAGGATCATTTTTAAATTTCGCCAGCCACTCATAACATTGGACCTTGTGTAAGTATTGTTTAACCAAAAAGGGAATCACTGTTCCAGATTCTAAGCTTCATTGTACCCTCATTGTGACATGTGGATGTTAAATAAGAGGATAATTTATCTAAAGACATGGCAGAAACTTAAGCTATAGTTAAATCATAAATGCCTATTTCTATATGAATATGTAGGCTTCACTACTCCACCTGTTGTATCACGTACTAGTTCCTAGATTTTAGTGACTGAATTTTTTTTCTAAGTTTTTGTCTCCTTAATACAATAAGTCAAGTTCTATTTCCTTGTTTTGAGCTGCTGACAACACTCTGCAGCAGTACAGCAGTGACAGGAGGCTGCAGTAAATAGGTCAGAGCAATTATCTCACAACTTTCCTTTCGATCTCCTCTCACTTTAGGACATTAGGTGTAGACTTGGTTATGAAAATATCTTTGTCCAGCTCAGCGACATGCTGTGAGAGGCAGCTTATGGAATAAGATATTGAAAAAGGCAGCAGCATGAGAAAGCGTAAAAATATAACATGAGGGACAGAATGAAAATGCCTTTGACATTAAAGCAGTATAAAAGGGTGAGACCTAACTCTTTGCAGTCACTACCATAAATCAGGAATAACATTATCAAAGCAGTGAATTGAAGGTTCATTTACCCAAGAAGATATTTAAAGTTTTATTTTTCAAAAATATCTACCTTTTTCTTTAGGTAAATAAACTATGACTAAACAATGTGGTGAGGTGAAATCTAGTTCTGGAAGACTAAGAATAAACTTTATTTATTTTCTTTTATTTTTACTTTATTGGTAATTCATTGAAGAAATATTTACTGGATTGTGAATCTTGCATGTCGTTTTACCATGTCTACACTAAAATCAGCTTACTTTTTACTGTTTCAGGGTGGGGTGGGGGGTGGGGGGGGAGTGGAGAAGGAAGCAAACCAAACTGTGTATTTTGAGATGGAGAAGGACTTAGCCAGTAGTTTGAATGCCATGATGTTTCAGGAAGTGACTTGTGTGAGCTGGGAAAATGCAGGGATGTATTTGAGTTTTTCATAACTGGTATTTTCACTGAGTTTTACTGAAAATTAGTGATTCTACTATGCAGAAATGCAACACATATTGAGCGCTTCAACAATTGAACCTGATCAATCAGTTTGTTCCCGGTGTTATTGATATATGACACCTATCTAAAACACTGAAAATGCATACAAGACATGCATAAAAACTAAAGCAGAAATACATCAGAAACAGCTCCATCTGATTCACTGATCATGAAACAACTTTCAAATTTTTATAATTTTCTTTCTATAATTTTATTTTCTTATAGTTTTTGGCTGGCTTCTTTAGCAATATTGAAGCAGGGATAAATACCTATCACACAACTAAGGGATTTTGCTAGGCAACTGCCTGTGATCTGCAGCTGATAATTTCTCCTATTTCTAAAACTATTTACAAGAGAGAACTTGTTATAATGCAAACCCAACACAAGAATCAAATAATAAAGGTAAACAATCAAGTGTTTATTATGCAAGAAACACAAGACTCAGATTACCCAAAGGTTTTATTTTTGTGTTGTACATGGTTAGTATGGAAACTCACATTAACTTATTCCAGGTTTGTCCATTCAATTATAATCCTATTTGTAGTACGATTTCAGAGAAAAACCTCCTGACCTAGTTGGAAAATTCTAATAGTAGACCTAAAACCTGCTTATCTCAGTATGAACTGTTTGATGTCTCAGTATCAAACAGTGTAAATTCTAAAGATTTAATATTTTGAAAATTTCTGGCCTATTTTTTACTATTTATCAGTTTTTAATGTAAGCAAAAGTGATCATTAACAGATGCTCTTACTGAGCCAGTGTTGCTGCAACAAATGAACATGACATTACTCTGCCATTACTGCTGTTGTAATTTGCAAATTGAGTTTTGACAAGATTTCTAGGGAGTTTTGGCATATTAAAAAAATCAGGAGAAAAAAGGGCTAGTCTCTCAAAATTATGACAACCACATAAGAGTTGCTGCATTGTGCCTTTGAGAAGGTGTAATGTGGTGGGTTAAAGTTTCCCATTCTCATTAACTAATCATGACCAGCTCAGTTGGAAGCAAATGGAAGTTGTATTTACAAAGCAAAAACTACTCTCTACAATAGCATGCAATTACTATGTACACAATACAGAGTATTTACAATATTATACAGGTATTTACAATCAGAAAATAGCATGGAAAACCCCCTCTTCAAAACGACCAGGGAAGCTGCTCCACTGCATCTCCCAAAACCCCTTGTACCGAGAAAGAGAGGCTGGAAGAAAAGCAGTGTTAAACTTATCTGTTTCTCAAGGCCAGCCAGAAGCAATTATGTTCTCCTTTTTACGCCCCAAAGTGAATTATTTATATTTTTTTAATTTTCTGCTCAAAACCTGCAGCTTAATTTTATAGGCATAGCCTAAAACTGCCACAATCCACCTCTTCTGAACAATTTCATTGGCTGTTGATACTATCTATCTAATCTAAAACAATATATACAATTAATAAGTGAAGTTCACAATCCATTCTGTCTGTCCTCAGATATAGATGATTCCGAAGACCAAAACCAGAAACCAAGAAAACAGAAAAGAGTTTGTCTCTCTGCAGATGAGATGAAGAAAAGGAACATGGACTTTCAGTTGACTCAGGGCTCTCAGGGTTTTCATGGTTTGTGCACCATAGAGTCCTCATGGATTCTTCCTTTGGGCGTGATGTTGTATCTGTACAACACTCTGAATTTAAACTCTCCCAGCTAAAGCTAGATTTCTTTGTGGAATACACTGAATTTTACCATTCTCTTGCATTGCTCATTAAGTGTGACCAGGACCGTCAGCAGATACCACCCCTCAGACAGGTTTGGCCTCTCCTGAAGGAGAAAATACCCAAACAGTTTTGCCCAACAGATTCTTTTCTCTAACAACAGGAACTCTATCACCTTCTACCTTCTGTAGCAAATCTGATTCACTGGACCTCTACTATTTACCAGCCAGGTTGCTTGTGCTAGGTGTTTTTCCCAGTTTTTCAAAGATCCACCCCCCATGGCATTGAGAGTGGTCTTCAGCAAACCTTTGCAGCATTCAATTTTTACTGCAGCTGGTGCATAGTAGGCAATGTGGAATATCCACTCAATGCCATGCTATTTGGCCCAGTTTTTTACAAGATTGTTTTTGAAATGAGTTCCATTGTCTGACTCAATCCTCTCTGGAGTTCCGTGTCTCCACAGGATTTGTCTCTCCAGACCAAGAATGGTGTTACATGCAGTTGCATGTGGAACTGGATAAGTTTCCAACTATCCAATGTTTGCCTCTACCATAGTAAGCACATATTGCTTATCAGATCGAGAACAAGGTAGAGTGATGTAGTCAATCTGCCAGGCCTCACCATACTTGTGAGGACCATTGATCACCATACTACAAGGGCTTAATTTGCTTTGTGCACTTAATAGTAGCACACGTCACAGTCATGGATGACTTGTGTGATAGCATCCATGAAAATGTGTATGATTCTGTCACAATCCCACTGGTGGGTTGCATCTCTGCTTTGCTGGGGAGAACGTAATCACTTCTGGCTGGGCTTGAGAAACAGATAAGGTTAATACTGCTTTTCTTCCAGCCTCTCTCTCTCTCTTGATACAAGGGGGTTGGGGAGGTTTTGGGGGGGTCAGTGGAGCAGCTTCCTTGTTTGTTTTGTCCAGGGGGATTTCCGTGCTATTTTCTAATTGTAAATACCTGTATAGTATTGTAAATACTGCATATTTTGTACATAGTCATTGCATTCCATTGTAGAGTGTAGTTTTTGCTTTGTAAATACAGCTTCCATTTGCTTCCAACTGAGCTGGTCATGCTTAGTTAATGCGAATGGGAAACTTTAACCCACCACAGTACCAAAGGTCTGAGAACTTTGGAGCTTGCAGTCTGAGTCTCCTTTCTATTACTTTTATACTGCAGCACTTATACATTTACTTGTGTATAAGCAGTTTGACTGCTTTAAAAAGGTGCTTGAAGAGAACAGAACAAATTAGGACTCAAACCCATCTCTACAGGCAGTATGTGGACAATTTAGACTGAAACTAATAGTGTAGTGAGATTAATTGATACCTAATACTACAACCAAGACTGAAGATTCATTCTACAAGTGCAATAACGTGAGGGAAAAAAATGCCTATGGAACACTGCTTGCCTATGCCTCCTAAGAGGCTGAAAATATGAAAAATAGATTGTCAGTCTCATCTCTTTAAATACTGATTAATAGTCTATCAAGGAGTAATTGATCTACAAGCTTGGTTTTCAGGCATTTTGTTCCTGTTGGCTAACTACTGTCAAACCAAGCTCAAAAATGCCTTTGAAAATCTGTTTTCAGAGACATGGCATAAAGGAGTTAGATGATCTAGGGCACCATAAGTATCATACAGAGAAAAAAATATTACTATATTTCTCCCCAGATGGTGCATCAGATCAAGTGACACACTGCTGAAATGCTCATATAACCTTTGACTGTAACTTCTAGAATACTATTAATAGTTTAAGATCAACATGACAATAAACTCTAGGTGCATGTCAGATGATCAGTCATCTAACTATGAAAGGATAGAATCCAGTTTTAAAAGTGTAAACATTTTTATATCACGTCATGCCATGTCATATCATGTCATGTCACATCCTGAACAGATTACCTTTAGTTTCTTAATCATAATAAAGACGATTATTATGCTTTTCCTATTTTTCTATGGAGAGAGGCTGTAGCTACCCAACAAAGGATTCTGATTTCATCAGAATGCTTGCAAATGAATTTTAAATTCCACACTTAATATCCTGTCTGAGATATCTGGGATGACTAACAGCTATATGTCTGTGTTTGAAATGGTCTAATATAAAATCTAAGTGATGTCCATTTCTTTGCGTAATGGTTTATCTGTCAGGAAGTAGAAAACATATTCCAGGACTATCTCAGGAGCAAGGGGCTTGAACCAGCATCTGCCACACTTCAAGATAATGCCTCTAAGCACAGAACGTATTTGGATAACAAGTTTTCTGTTCTCCTCTAGAAGCTAGGACATTCTTTGGTTTGTCAAGACCTCTTGTTTAGAGGACCTATATCATTGGAAACTTCTAAAAAGAACAATGAATCGATTTCTACAGATATCTGTATTTTAAGGAAAGTGGTTATGGACATAGGGCCAATGGCATCCTGGCCTGCATCAAGAACAGTATGGCCAGCAGGAGCAGGGAGGACATTCTGTCCCTGTACAATGCACTGGTTAGGCCGCACCTCGAGTACTGTGTCCAGTTCTGGGCCCCTCAGTTTAGGAAGGATGTTGACTTGCTGGAATGACTCCAGAGAAGGGCAACAAAGTTGATGAGGGGTTTGGAACACAAGCCCTATGAGGAGAGGTTGAGGGAGCTGGGGGTGCTTAGCCTGGAGAGGAGGAGACTCAGGGGTGACCTTATTGCTCTCTACAGCTACCTGAAGGGAAGTTGTAGGCAGGTGGATGTTGGTCTCTTCTCCCAAGCAGTCAGTACCAGAACAAGAGGACACAGACTCAGGCTGCACCAGGGGAGGTTTAGGTTGGATGTTAGGAAGAAGTTCTGTACAGAGAGAGTGATTGCCCATTGGAATGGGCTGCCCGGGGAGGTGGTGGAGTCACCATCATTGGGGGTGTTCAGGAGGAGACTTGATGGGGTGCTTGGTGCCATGGTTTAGTTGTTTAGGTGGGTTGGATTGGTTGATAGGTTGGACATGATGATCTTGAAGGTCTCTTCCAACCTCGTTGTTGTTGTTGTTGTTGTTATTATTATCATCATCATCATCATCATCATTATCATAATTATCATTATCACCATTATCATTATCATTATCATAACTACAATATAACATCAGAGAAAACAAATGCAGGCTCCTCTAAATAACATCCTTTTTCCTAAGCATGGCAGAATTCCAGATTCACTCCACAAGAGCATCATCTTGGTGAACTAGTACTTAGGGCACTCTCCCAGAAAAGCTAAGACCTGAGCATCTCATGCTCTTTATGTACTTGATCTGGTGCTTCTTTAATGCAAAACTGTAGATGTGCCTGAAGTCTCAAACACAGACACATTCTTGAAGTGATGGTCTGAGATTTTTAGTCATTTTCATTTGCAGGTTATTTGACATCTTAGATTCTTCAGTTAATTATTTGAGAGAATAAACTAATGTTTAAAACAAAGAAAAGGAAAAGAAAAAAGAAAATAAAAGAAAAACACACACAAACCCAATCAAATGAGCAAACCCCCAAACAACCAACCCTAAAACAACCAGACAAAATACTTTTATAGTAATCCAAAGAAGCCAAAATTAGGAACCTAATCGAATTCTCTTCCTAATTCCTAAGCACTTTTTTTCACTTTATCACAATATAAATTCATGTATAAGCCTGCATTTCATCATAACAAAATTTCATCTATATGTAAAACATACATATTACTTTGTACACAAGAAATGAACTAGAGATGTTTTCTTCCAAGTAGAACTTTCCAATGATTATTCTGTCTGGATCTATCTAAATTATAAACTAGATTTTTGCTAAGGAAAGCAACTTTTGAAAAGAAATAACAATTGTTCAAAACCTCTAAATTACTGATAATTTAACAGTTAGTAGAGCATTTAATGACTGAGAAGAACCTCCCACTATTCCAGAGGTGCTGTGGGTTAGTTGTTTGGGTGGTGTTGGATTGGTTGATGGGTTGGACGCAATGATCTTGAAGGTCTCTTCCAACCTGGTTTATTCTATGTATTCTATGTATAAAATCCAAGACAATTTAAGCAAGTTCTAGGACTGATGCTGTACTGCAATTTCAGTAATATGTTGTCTAAAAAGACAAGAGACAAAATGAAACAGGGTAAATTTTTTCTGTGGTTTTGCTATGGGTGGTTTATAGCAAGAGAGAGCATTCTGTTTTCATTTGGCAGATGATAGTACTGCCAACTACTTTTCTCTAGCTTTAAATAGAGAAGTCGGAAGCAGATTTCATTAACAAAGTCAAACAGCAAGAGTCATCAGGCTTCCCTTTTTAGAAGTGTTAGATCTTTGTTAAGGAGTATATGTTTTAATTTAGAAATTATATGGAAAATATTAATAAAGCCATTAATAACATTTTATTAATATGAAAAATTGTCAAAACATATTAAATAGGTTCAATGTATGGTTAGAATATATATTTACAGTGGGAATGTACAGTATTTAGGCAACTATAACAATTTAATGCAAACCAGTAGGAGCAAAATGGCACTTGACCACATGGGGTGGAGACTTGGCAAGAACCATTAAGCCAAAGAAGCAATGCATTAATTACTCACAGCTGGTTTCACCCAAGTGGGGATTGCTGCTGCTATTAGCTGTTGAGGCATTGGGGCTCTCATATGCACCTGTGGTGAGGGGAAATTATGCCCAGAATTATGCCCCCAGGTACTGAAACTTGTCCTAGCATGTGTGGACACATCCCCCTCCTTCCATGAGGGGAACAAAGGCCAAGGTGCCATCCAGGCAACATAAACAACTGCATGCACCCATCGCATGGGATGCTTGTGCTGATACCAAGTATGGGCATAATTCTAGCTTCACGCTTTCCATAGGCTAAAGCCAGTTGTTTACAAGAGTGCCCACTGGACAAATCTAGCCTCGAGAAACTTATAAGTATTACTCCAACTTATAAACAAGTTGTCCTCTTTCTCTTTGCCCTCGCTCTTTGTCCAAGCTACCAAGTTCTCTGCCTACATGTCATAACCTTTGCTATTATGCCACTGTTAGTAAGTCTTCTCCCTCCTACAAGCAAGCATACTAGCAGACTCTGCAAGACGAGGAGGAGCCAGCATCCAGGCAGGCCTATCAAGCCTCAGCCCTGAGAATATCTTCACAGGAGGGACGCCCACTGAGCGCCTGAAAAGCTACAGTATTGTACTGCCAGCCTCACTGGTCAGAAGAGCCTAGTGTGTTTTCAAGACAACTGGACCCGTGCGGGTAAGATTGCCCAGTTGCTGGAGAAGGGACTTAGGCGAGTCCAGCAGTCCAAACATCTGCCTCAGCCTGAAGCAGCAGACTGATGAGCCACCACCATGCGTACTGGCTTGCATAAAGCAGGAGCAGCGCTCAGCTGCATGCCTGCATGCTGCCCGCTGTTGCAGGAGAGAAGAGGAACAGCCACTTCCGCCGCTACATGCCCTGTGAACCCCAGGGAAATCCAGAGTACCATCCAAGCCTTGTGCTCCACAGACAGGACCACACCAAGGGGTTCCCACCCACTCCTTCGAGCCAAGCAAAGGGGAAGCTGCTGCTCCATGCAGGCGCACCTCTTGCCTGGTGCTGCCCATGCCTGCCCCGAAGCCTGTTATTGCACAGCTGACCCCATCCAAGGACCAGCCCTACCAGCCCTGCTGGGCCAACCCTGCAAAACCGCTCCCTGCCGTCCGAAGGGAACCTGCTTACCAGCTAAATTATGTTCTGTCCCCTCCCCACTGCATGGGAGGGAGAAGGTTGCCCCCACTGTCACCGTCTGGACCAGCCCAGGAGCCGGCCCTGGTGACAGCAGTCTGCTGCAGCTTTACCTAACCTTGCTACAAACAAAGGACACAGTGTATCTTCCACATGCTTTCCACTCACTCACAGTTCAAAGAACCTCTTCCTAGCAGCATAACATTTCCAGTTCAAGCCTCTGACACATTGTAATAGTCTCTGCATATAGTTAAGCAGCTGCCAGCGGTCTGTCAAGTCACCACCTCTTGGACAAGCTATGGAATTGCACCCATCAGTATATTAACAGAAATTAATTCTGTCAATATTCCAATTGGGTCCAAATTATTAATACTAAACCACTCATGGGATGTAATTCACAACTGAGCACTAGACTCTGTATATAAAATAGTGATTCATCAGTTATTGATAATGTTAATCATTAATAAAATTAATATTTATATATTTCACATTTCATATTCATAAATTAATAACCTCTTTATCACAGTGCCAGGCATGGCAGGTTGCCGGCAGTAATGCTGCATGGTCTTTGATGGCTGGTCTGGCTTCAGCAGACACCAGGCTGTTTATGATGCTTCCTGCGACAGGTGCTTGCTTTGTCCCAGGTAAACTGAGTCACGGCAAAATCCTGGTCACAAGGGGAAGCAGGCTTGGCTCTGACTCCTAAGCTCATGGCTTGTCTCATAGCTTGTGGTTTGTAGGCTTGTGGCTTTATCCCAGGCTCTGGACCAGGTACTCAAGACAGGCAGAGGCAACTCAAGGCAACTTCAAGCCAGATAGGTCCAAGACAGTTCAAGCAAGGCAAGTCTTAAGCAAGGCAAAGTGACTAGAAATTGGCCTGTATATATATCGTGCCCAGGATTCAATTGGGCCAATAGGGCAACTGAAGCCAACACATAGTTACCCAGTGAAAAGGGGTTCTGCCAGGCTGTGTCTATAAAAGGCAGAAGCATAGACCTGGTCAGGCAGGACCAGTGGCCACTACATGTGCCCTGATCCCAGAAGGAGAGTTGTTTACCAGACATGCATGGTCCTCTCCCCTTTGTTCCTTTTCCCGTGTTACCTAGACTTTTTGCAGGAAGGAAGGGGGAGAGCGGGGACCATGAGGGTCTGTCTGGGTTTGTGCTGGGGCTCATTTGGCCTGTAGCATTTTCATGATCAAATTCAGGCAATGACTTTGGAAAGATCTGATCTGATTAATCAACACTCATTGTGCAGCTTTAATTTATATTTAACTGTATATGAAACTTGCTGAATATGTTAACATCATGTTTCTAATTGATATTAATGAAAATTAACAATTCGACTGGATATAAATAAAAATCACCACGCTTATAGGAAACCAATTACACTGCCACTTTTTCAGGAGTTTATTTATATTTTTATGGAAAACTGTTCCATAGGAGAAACATAACTGCATAACATGATAAGAAATATTGTAAAATTGCATAGTAGTGACTTATAAGAGTTTTTAAAATTACTTGTCCTCATCCAAGGTCAAAAATGTAATATAATATACAGGATACACAGAAAATAACATGTTGTTTATAAACAACATAGTTGTTTATACCTTAAATTTTGGGTAGTGTAAGTTATAATGTTAATAGAGCAATGAAAAATGTCTCAAATATGACAAAATATTTCTCTACACTATGTCTGTAAAAACATTATGCTGGCTGACTTCCTAAAAGTGTTAAGACTAGAGAATAATTTAAAACAAAGAAACATAAAAAACCTACTTGAGGTATTTTATTTGTAGAGACTTTTAATGTCAGTAAATGTCAATATTTAGTTGTTCAAAATGATTGATTTTATTAAGCCTAACTTTTTTTTTCCTAGTTATTTTGTATTTATCACAATAAGTAAGCACTGCAAATTTGGCCTCATGGTCACATCATGGTGTATCAAGCAAGAACATTACTTTGTAGGCATGTCATAATGATGAATTAATTAAAGGTGGGAAAGTGATCATATTATGCTGATGAACTCTACTGCCAAATCTAAAAATAAGTAGCTTCAAAATTAGCCAAGGAACCTTTTAGTGTGGCAATTATTTAATTATAGTCCAGCTTTAAAGAAATGAACAATGACTCAAGGGAATATAATTGCTTCCCATTTATACAGCTTCACTATGGCTAAAAACAAACAAACAAACAAACAAACCAAACACAAAAACCCAAAACCACAAACAAAAAGCCCAAACAACAAAAAAAGCCCACAACATTCAAAATGTAGATCTTCAGGTGACATAAATCAAGGCAGTAACAAGGAGTTCAGTTCAGTGAGAACAACCAGACTGAAGTATTTTTTACACTTTGTCAAGCCAAATTTCTGTGAAGAGGTGAATTGTCTTAAAGGAATATAATAGTTCATTTGAGCAGAAAGCATTCAGTATTTTTGCTTACCAGAGCAACTCATTTTACCTTTTCTTTATAAGTATTAAAGATGAAGTAGTTATGTATCTCTTCATCAATATTAAAGTATATAGCTCAAACATTTGTGGGAAATTGTTGTAAACTTCTTAATTTTTATGCTAATTGAAGTGTCTTGTGATTGAATGACTAGTTCTGGGTCCAAGCCTACAGAATCAACCACTGCATTCTGGTTCTCGCTACACTGTATGCAAATTTTCCTGGCAAACAGTTTCATATCTAATTCTAGTTCCATGTAGAACATTCTTCTGCATGTTAGTCTGTGCTTTCTTGTGTTTTCCCCTAAGAACCTGAACATTTTTACTAGCCATGGAAGTATGCGAAGTATAAGCTTCATCTTCTTTAGAACTGAATCACCAGAACAAATACAAAACTTCAAGATGACAAGAAAACTTAATAATTTCTGTAACAATATAGGAAAAAGACTATGAAAGTGCATAGATACTAATAGTAGAATGTATCTTTTAGACAGAAGTTTTGGTTTCAATTTGGAGTTCAATGTAAAATCTTCAGGATAAGACCCTAAAGGAAACTTTCCTGTCTGCTTCATTAGATTCTTCATTAAAATGTTGATGGGAAGGCACCCTATGCCCAGAATTATGCCCCAGATATTGCCAAAACTTGTCCCAGCATGATTGGTTCACATGCCTCCCTTCCCCCTCCTTCCTGCAGTGGGTGCTCAGCCCAGAGATGGGAAGAGAAAGACCAAAGTGCCAGTCAGACACTGTAAAAAACCTAACCTTCCTTGTTGGGGGTAAACAAGACCATGAGCTCACTGCATGAGATGCTCACGTTTAGCCTGTGCTCCTTCCAAATTTGGGCATGGCATAATTCTAGTCACATGCCTGGTCATTGGCTGAAAAGGTATTAATCATGGTTGACTATTGGTCCAAATTCAAGGCTCAAGTGATACATAAGTATTACTCCAAGTTGTAAACAAGTCACTCTTTGCTTTGTGCTTAAGCTCTTGCTACTAAGCTCCTTGCCATTGCTTCTGTCAAGGTCCATTCACTTGCATGCATACTACCAGCCTCTGAAGTCTGGAGAGAAGCCAGCAACCTGGAAAGTGCTATCATGTCTCAGTTTACCTGGGAGCCCCACAAAGAGTCCTTTGCAAGCTGCTCTGCAATTACAGCTAGCTTTGCAGCATATCTGCCAGTCCAACCGGTTGGAAAAGAGCAACGGTGTCTGAAAGAAGACTGCACCACTGAGGGTGCCCAGGATGGGGGGAGAACTTTCTTGAATCTCAGCAAGTCCAAACACCTGCTACAGCTATGAGCAGCAGTCTGGTGAGCCAAAATCCTTGCGTACTAGCTCGTAAAAGCAGAAACAGTGTCCGGCTGCATTCTGCCTGACTGCGCTGTGATAGGAGAAGAGGAGCAGCCCACCCATGCCTGCTCCACAGCCCTGTATGAGCCAAGGGGAAGCTGTGCTTCCTTCCCCCCACCCCCTGCCCACACTCACTGGCAGCTCCAGGAGGGACCGCCACACTGAGGGAGCCACCTGAGCCCTGCAAGGGAACCTGCTGACTGGCAGAAGTTTGCACTTCATTTCCCATCCACACCCTCCCCCTGCCTGCCAGCAGTGGCAGGAGGAGAAGGCTGGTTCTTAATTGAATAACTATTTTATAATTTTGCTAATTGGGTTAAAATTGTTATATGGTGCTAGTTTATGGGATATATCCACAAGCGTGCACTAGAGTCTGCACATAAATAATGATAAATGTTTATTAATAACTTTGACTATTAATAAAAATACATTTTCATATTTCATATTTTCATGTTCATAATTTAATAACCTCCTTCATTACAAACTGTGCCTGTTGAGATTATATGAAATACATTACACATTTCATAGAATCATATGAAGTGTGTAATGTATTTCATATAACCTCAACAGGCACAGTACGTAATTTAGCAATAAGCATATCTGCTTAAATATGTTTTAGCCCAGGAAGCTCTTACTCCCTTATACACCTGACAGCTCTGTGGGATTATTGCTTGATTATAAGTTTAGGCTTGCAGTATAGATGCATATGAAATTATACTGAAATTCAAAAGCTGCCATCTATCCTGGATACATGCCAGTCATTGCAGTAATCAAGTCTGTTTAGCCTGGGTTTTGGTAGTGGCTCAACTGGAATTAACACTGTTAAATGTAAATAACAACAATTGAAGTATTAAATAGATGAAAAAAATGTTGATAACTATTGCTTCTAGACCCTTCAAATGAAGGGAAGCTAAGCAATACACAGTGTTGGAGATGGGCTTCTGAACTGGGAGCTTTCTCATACCCTGGTATCTTCGAATTCTAGCCCTTGAATCTCACTTGCTGGAAAATCATTCTACCCTATCTTTGAAATTGTGCTCCTGCAAAAAGAAAACATTTTGTATTAGTTGTTTTAGAAGAAGATAGAACAGAATCTATAATAGTCTAGGATAAAGGTGAATAGATTTTCTGTACTCAAGATTGCTCTTCTCTCATGTCCAAAGTGTAAACATACTCATAACACATCACAGTAAAACAAAAGAAGGAACTTCTGTGAAAAGCAATCATACACTGGAAGGATGCAACTGTTTTAGGTTACGCCTTTAGGAAGAGACAGTTACTGGAACACTCTGGCTGAATGTTTTGGTGTGAAAAGGAAAATAAAATATAGTTCTAAATGAATTTCACTGGTAGATCAGTGAGAATGCAACTTTAAATTTTAGTTGTAGTTCAGTTTGAGTCTCAGTTCTGTCTGTTTCAGTCTGCTGGGATAGCTGCTTCTCTTTCTGTGCTTGGCTGACCTTGGACTAATGAGATAAAAAACTAATTCTTTTTCTTCCCTTAGCATACACTTTGAACTAACAGAATTTTCCCCTTAATAATTACTTCTCTCTCTCTAGCCCTTTTTGGGGGAAAATGGAGGAAGGGGGAGAAGGGAGTTTGGGGGGGGGGGACACTTCTTGCTGGAGGAGGGCAGGTTTTCTGTGTTACTTTCTTTGCTGTATGTTTTTGTATATACTGTGAATACTGTATATTGTGTATATATTCACTGCCTTTCATCCTGCCTGTAAAATATAGCTCTTTTCCATTTTTACTCCTCCGACTGAGTTAGCCATGGTTTCTGGGGCGGGGGGAGAACTGCACTTACTCTCACCACCACAAAGTATAAGACACTGAGTGAATGGACACATGATATGAGATTTCTCAGACAGCCCAAGGTAGCAGTGATGATGATTCTATATGCATGATGGTACAAGTTTACCAAATCATGAATACTCAGTAAATGAGATAATTCAATATATTGAGGAAAAAAAAAAAAAAAGTCTCTTAAAATAGAAGACTCCACAAAGGAGTTTTTTCAGTAAAGGGGAAGTAATTTGTAAAAAAGCAAATCTTTCAATGATAGTTTTAAATTCCTTCAATAGGCATGGCATTTATATCAAGGAAATCAAAGAACTGTAGGTATTGAAGCTGTGCTAGGATATATGTTGAGGTTTGTCAGGTAATATCCATTTGCCACAAACATAATATCTTCATACTTCTTCAGTTTAGGAAAAAATGGAACAAGATTCCTGTGAACATATCTCTGATATTTTTCAAAAGAGTTCTTTCTTCAGTCTTTCTTAGTGTGAACATTTTTAAGTTTTTACTTCGTAAGAATATGTTCAGACATAACAAAATTGTTTGCAAGTTCAAGTATACTTTCTTCATTTTATGGTGGTTTTTCATATTTATAAGTGTTACAGATTGTTTACTCAGTACAATATATGCAATGGAAAATATTTTAATTGAGATAATTTTTTTAAACTTAAAAGCACATGCATGTGAGTTTAAATTTCCATATTAAAAACTTATATTTCAAATTTGCAAAGATTAATTTTTCAGCCATTTAGCAGTAAATTAAGTTTGTTTGTTATATATTACCTCAAATCTTTGTACAAATACTCTTCTGATAAAAGAGAAATGGTTAATGCAAGGAGAGAGAGTATATTTTCAGCAATTAACACATCTGATAATCCTTCCTAAAACAAATTAGGTTAGCGTACCTAAAGTTCTGCCTCTGGATATTCCCCCCAAACCTTCATTTTTCATACAACTGGGGCAGTGTTGTTAACCAGTTTTTATATTTGAAGTGCAAATTAAGCAGAATTTAAGAGTTGATGTCCAAAGTAGTGTCAGTGTTCTTTCTCCTGCAAAAGCTGATGTACTTGTCAAAGCTAAGTTTTACTCTGAAATGTCAGATTATGCACCTAAGGCTTAATTTTGCACAGAGACACATATATTGGCATGTTTGAGTTTTGAAAGTGTTCTTCTATTTTACTATTGAGGAAATTTGGGTATAAAAAAATTCTGCCATCCAAATTTTAGCTTCTTTTTCCTGAGATTATTTATATATTTAATCACATGATTACAAAACCAATCACACAGAGGGACCCAGACAGGATGGTGAGGTGGACTGAGGAGAATCTTGTGAGGTTCACTGGGGAGGTGGTGGAGTCGCCATCACTGGAGGTTTTCAGGAGGAGACTTGATGGGGTGCTTGGTGCCGTGGGTTAGTTGTTTGGGTGGTGTTTGATTGGTTGATGGGTTGGACGCGGTGATCTTGAAGGTCTCTTCCAACCTGGTTTATTCTATGTATTCTATGTATTCTATGTAATAAAGCAAAGTACAAGGTCCTACACCTTGGTCAGGGCAGTCCTCAATATAATGCAGTGTGGGGGATGATGAAATTGAAAGCAGCCCTGCAGAAAAGGACTTGGGGTTACTGGTGAATGAGAAGCTGGACATGAGCCAACAATGCACACTTGCAGCCCAGAAAACAAATCACATCCTAGGAGTGCTGTTTCTGTATTAATTTGACATTATTCTTTTGATGCCAATATTCAGAATAAATGTCGCAGTACAACTGAAAGGTTATAGCAAACAATTACCTCTTTTTTATTGCACTTACCATTTGGGATTGAATACAGATATAAGTAAAACAGGTACATCCCCCAATCTATGTACACATCCCAATTAATCTTGTTTATCCTTGAAAAAAATACTGAAAAAAAAAAAGTCTATGGATTTGTCTTTCAAGGATGGAGAGCCTGCAATCACCATTTATCTTTGCTTAATTGTCTGTCAACATTTAGTCTGTTGTTACCATAACTCTCAAACAGAACCAGCAAGGTCAATGCAAATAATTCAGTAGGAGTCCACATGACAGAATTTCCTGTTTAAGATGCATTAAATTCTTCATTTCTCCTAGTGCATGTACATATCAGGAAGCCCTCAGAGAGCATGAGTGAAGAGCTTGGAAACATCAAAACATTGTTTGGAACACCTAAAATGAAATTTTACCTCTATATAAAATGAAAAAAAAAATATTAGATTAAATCTTGGAAGGTTGAATGTTATAAAACATTGTGGCCGTTTGACGCTGTGCCTTTAAGAAAGGGGCACACTGGCTAAATGTTTGTAAACTATTTTGGTATTCTAAACGAATTTCATTGGCCAAGGATTGTGGGAGGTCAGATTGGACCCGGGGGAGCTGGGAACTTTCTCTCAGTCTTCCTTCCTTCGCTGTCCCTCTCGGCTGGATCTGCTTCTGGGATTCTGGCCAACTAAGATAAGATACTAACTCCCTGTGCAAGGCCTTTCTTCCTTTCCTGCCCTGTTAACCGTCCACATCTCTTTTCTACCTCTTTTGGGGGAGAAGGGAGGTAGGGGGGTGAAGGGGGCACAGGCGGAAGCCCCCTCTGTGGGGGGTCTGGTTTCTGGTTGAGTTCATTGGCTGTATATTCCTGTATATATTGTAAAATACCTGTGTTTGTTGTGTTACATATAATCTGTTTCCTTGTAAAATATAATCTCATTTCTCAGACTGGGTTTAGCCATGGTCTCTTTCTCAGTGGGGGAGGGAAAGCAGAGCCTTTCCTTTCAAACCACCACAAACATGAAGGACTTCTCAATGAGTGTGTATTTCTGACCATAATATTTATTTTAATGGATATGATATGAAATAAGGAGAGTAAATATAGTGCAGTCCCAATTGGCACCTAAGAGTGGGAAAAGAAAAAATATTGGAGGCAGCTTTGATAGAAAGAATAGAATAGAATAGAATAGAATAGAATAGAATAGAATAGAATAGAATAGAATAGAATAGAATAGAATAAACCAGGTTGGAAGAGACCCTCAAGATCATCCAACACCACCTAATCAACTAAACCATGCAACCAAGCACCCTATCAAATCTCCTCCTGAACACCTCCAGTGATGGCAACTTTACCACCTCCCCCGGCAGCCCATTCCAATGGGCAATCACTCTCTCTGTGTAGAACTTCCTCCTAACCTCCAGCCTAAACCTGCCCTGGTGCAGCCTGAGTCTGTGTCCTGTTGTTCTGGTGCTGGTTGCCTGGGAGAAGAGACCAACCTCAGCCTGTCTACAACCTCCCTTAAGGTAGCTGTAGAGAGCAATAAGGTCACCCCTGAGTCTCCTCTTCTTCAGGCTAAGATATCTTTATTTAAATTTTATTTCATGAAAAATACATTATTAATTTAAAAGTACAGTTTGTGGAAGTGGAAAATACTTGCATGGCTTGCCGCTACATGTTCTTGAATAATTTTTGGCCTTTGATTTTCCTTCTACTGCAGAAACAGCGAAGTTTGATACTTTATTCAGATAATTTCAAGAAAATAATTCTTCTGTGTGTTTTTTTGTTGTTGTTTTATTTGGTTTTGTTTTTTTTATTTTATTTAGTAATCATATAGGAATGTAATTGTGCATGAAATAGTACTGAGTGAACTCTTGTATAAAGGGAGGTACATTACTTAGAAAGGAGCTACAGCTGTGCTGCTGATATAAGTAATTAGCTGCTCCTTACAGCTGATAAAAGCTGCATTTGCTGCCTGGCTGCTTTGCGCTACATAATCAGGCAGCTCCTGTTTGCACGTCAGAAATAATAATAAAAACCCTTTTGCATATTCAGACTAGAATTCTACCCACAATTAACAGTGCGAATAATTTTCTGTTTAAATGGTTGCTTTAAGAGCCAAGAGATCGGAAGGCTTTTTCAGAACAATTTGTGTTGAATTTTTCATTTAGCCAGGTATAACTGATGTCCTTGAAATGTTTCAACAAAAGTGGTTCAACTATTTGTATTATGTCTCACACACCTCTCTATATATGCATGTTTAGTGGAAGATTTTGGTTACTTCATGCCCTGCTGCTGTCAAAATGGAGAAGAAAAAGTAAATAATATTGAGATGGAAGACTATAGAGAATGCTTTCCATTTTGGAGAAACACGTTGTGGTGGTGAGAGAAAGTTCAGTTCTCCCCCCCACTGGCTGGTGAGAGGCCTTGAGCGCAAGCCCTATGAGGAGAGGCTGAGGGAGCTGGGATTGTTTAGCCTGGAGAAGAGGAGGCTCAGGGGAGACCTCATTGCCCTCGACAACTACCTGAAAGGTGGTTGTAGCCAGGTGGGGGTTGGTCTCTTCTCCCAGGCACCCAGCACCAGAACAAGGGGACACAGTCTCAAGCTGCACGAGAGGAGGTTTAGACTCGAGGTGAGGAGAAAGTTCTTCACTGAGAGAGTCGTTCATCATTGGAATGGGCTGCCCAGGGAGGTGGTGGAGTCACTGTCCCTGGAAGTGTTCAAGAGGAGATTGGATGTGGCACTTGGTGCCATGGTCTAGTCATGAGGTCTGTGGAGACAGGTTGGACTCAATGATCCTCGAGGTCACTTCCAACCTTGGTTATACTGTGATACTGTGATGCTGTGATACTGTAACATAAAATTTTGAATTCTAGGTACAGTTTGTTCTAACTCCATTTTGTGACTATCAAATTGCATGTTGATTATGGATGAAATTTCAGCTGCTTGATAGCACAAAGTTCCTATTAAAATCCATGTCAATTAGAAAAGGTTTACATTTCATTCTACTTCATATTTAAATGATTATGAGAATGCTTGAACAGAGCCTGCAGAGGTGATTTTTAATTTCTAAGAAACATTATGTACTCCTTCAGTCCCAGTCACTAGACAGCCAATCACATTTTTGTTCAGTGGAAAGGAGATTTTAATAATCCAAAACATTTCAGCCTTATACCCTCTGCATTATTATTCAGTCAGGTACAGAACAAAGTGACAGAATGTTCTGTTAACAAATTACATTCATCACTCTGAGTGGTGGTATACTTTTATCCTAAAAAGTAACCTTTCCCAGTGCCTGCTAGAGCAATACATTTCTTTTTTTCTTGTTTTATTATGCCCTAATTTTTATGTGGACATCTTTCAAGTACAGCTATCTTATGTAAAGTTTTTAGTTCTTATTTTTCTACAGACAAGTGCTTTCTGAAAAACATGAAGACAATTTTAGGACAAACCTATACATCTTCAAAACATGATAGTTACATCTGGATTTGATTCTAGCTAATATTATCTGGTTTTTATTTAAAACAAAAACAAAAACAAAACAACAACAAGACAACAAGACAACAAGACAACAAGACAACAAGACAACAAGACAAAAACCAAAACCAAAGTCCAGATCCAGAATGTAAAGTTACATGCACAAAAAGAAGTAAAGAAGTATGAGATTCAAAGCATCTTTTATATGAACATCAGGCTAACTGTCTGGGATGGGAAGATGAGGTTGATTTAATAGAAGCTCCATGTAAGAATGCTTTTGAATGAATGTTCCTCTTTCTTTCCCCTTCTATTTCTGTCTATACTTTTTTGACTACACAAAACTGCCTATGAGTGCTAAGGGGGGGTTACTTTAAAAGCCAATACTGGATTGATGCTTTCTAAATAATCAGCTTTATATATATGTATGAGTACTTGAACAGTAATTACACCAACAAAACTATACTGCTTGGATTTTATTTACAAGAATATTCAGAAACAGTTTCCAAAATACATAGATTTGAAGGATATTGTATCAATAGTACTTACTTACTAAACTAGGAAAGGAAAATACTCCATCTCACTGTGTGTCATGAGAGCATATTCTCTGTCTTTTCTGAATTGCCCAAATATAGATAGGACTGCAAATTAGTCATCTTGTTTATAGACAAAACCAGAGAAATATGGAAGCAAGGGGACAATCCTTTTATAGGACAATTTCCATTCACTCAGAGCTCTGAGGTCACTCACTGGATGTAAATTTACCACAAGTATTTTGCCTGAAAATAGAGATGGAAATACGCACTGAGCTGTAGCAAATAGCACTCAAGTTTTCTAATATGGGCAGTTTCCCAGTAGGCACCAAACCTCAACCCTATTTTCAATACAAACTGTGTGCTCATTTTCAGTTATTAATTAAGATGAATTTTATAAAGGAAGAGGCACTTGCAAGCTGGATTTACTGTCATATATCCAAAATTCACTTTGACTTGGTCAAAAGTTTTTAAAATCTTGTAATAAAATACCATTGCTGTATCACTGGATTACTGTACAGGCTGTCACATGTGGGTGGCTGTCAATGAGCTGTACTTCATTACTTTACATTTCAGTTCTCAGTGGGCCATTATGAGTCATTAAGTGATCAGAGTCTTTTGTGCAGAACTGCAGCTTCTACACTTTCCATCTCGCTGTCTATTTTTGCACATGGGATGTGTTTCCATATTTGTGTTTTATATATATACATAAACACTAATCAGAATAATCCATTTCTCATTACAAGAGCTTCAGTCCATGAAAGCCAGGTGATGCTAAAAAGTCACTCTTGCTTAGCATGCCTAGTAGATGATAGAAGGTTGGCGATTTTTGACATGATTACCTGAATGCCTTGCTTTACAGCTGACACTAATTAATATAACATGACTCAGTTATTTAGTTGGAGTTTACATAGCCCTCTAAATGTCCTTGTGCATAAGGCTAAAACCTAGCAGGCACTCAATGGTTCTCAGTAAAAACCAGTGCAGGCAATAGACAGTGTACATCCTTAGCATTTCACACATCTCTCTGCAGAACTAATCCAAAAGGAAATATGGCCCATATTGTTCACATAAAAATTTACTCTGGTTCAAATTCAAATTGCTCTGGTGCACTCTTTGCTGGTGTCCTGGATGAGGCATTACCAAAACAGATAAATCTGTTTTGAACCACTGCCCCTTTCTCCTCCCTCTCTGTTACAGGGTCCAGACTGAGGTTGAGGAGCCTAATAGGCAGGCGCCATTAAGGATGCCTGGAAGGGAGCGGAAGCTGAACCTGATCCCCAAGCCTCACGTTTCAGAGCAGAAACTGCATGTATCAGACACCATGAGAGAAGGCGCATGCAGTTTACTTGCCACATAAACATTTTTAATTGATTGGCAGTGTGGTGAAGGCACATCATGCCCAGTTATTGAATCTTGTCCCAACATGTGGACAAGTTCCCTCTCCTTCAGGAAGAAGACAAAAGCCAAGGCATTAGCCAGGCCAGCACGCACCCAGCGCATGCAGTGCTCGTGTAAATACCAAGTATGGGCATAATTCTAGCTTCACGCTTCCTATAGGCTGAAGCCAGTTGTTTACGAGAGTGCCCATTGATCAAACCCAGCCTCGAAGAATCTATAAGTATCACCCCAGTTGGTAAACAAGTTGCCCCCTCTTTTACTTTGTCTCTCTCCTTGCTGGAGAGGAAAACGCTTGAGCTATTAGCCTCTGCCATTGAGCTCATTGTTATTAAACTTCTCTTATTCATACATGCACGCATACTGAAAGCCTCTGCATTGTGAGAAGCAGACCAGAGAATCATCTCCAGAGGGAGGAGCTGAGCCCGAGAAGCCAGCATCGTCACAGCCAGTCATACTGACCAGGACAGCTCACTGTGCCACCGGAGGACTGGACCAATCCCCAAGGGTAATATCTGCCCAGTTGCTGGGGAGAAGGAACTTGATCGAGACCGAGTCCACATATCTGCTTAACCCCACTACTGCGGGAGAGCAGCTGCCACCTGTGCCGCTCTGAGCCCTGTAAACCTCAGGGAAGACTAAAGCACCATTCGTGCCTATAGTGCACCAAACCCGGGACCACTCCGAGAGTCCCGCTATTTCTTTAAGCCAAGGAAACGAGAAGCCGCCACTCAACGCAGCCGCATTCTCTCTCCAAGGCTGTTTATTTCAGCCCCGAGAATCGCCGTATCTGGGCCAGCCCCACAGCTTTGCCTGCTGTCATGTCCGATAGGAAACATCTGAGCCTGCCTATCAGCAACTGTCACCCCAGCCTGCTGTGCGAGCCAACTCTGAGGGCCAATCCCACGGGCTGACCCCAACCAGGACCGATCCCTATTGTCTGGAGAAAATCAGCCGAGTCCTGAAGGGAACTGTGCTTACAGGCTAAGCCCAGGTTCCATTATTCCCTCTCTACTGTTGCGGAGAGAAGAGACAGCAACTCAACGCCACCATCCAGATTGACTAAGAACCAATCCAGTGACAGTAGTCTGCTGGACCTCCACCTTGCTACAAAGAACAGCTGCAGAGTATGTTTCACGTGCTTTCCATCTGCTAGCACTCAGTTCAAAGTATCCGTGTCTAGCAGAGTAATCTCTGATACATAGAAACATTGTAATAGTGCTGTATGCAGCCAGAAGCCACCCGCGTCCCATCGGGTCGCCATCTAGTGGCCAAGTGGCAGAACTGCACCCTTTGTTATATAAATATAGAGATAATTCTATAGATAGTCCAATTGAATTCTAATTACAACACTAAGCCACTTAAGGAATGTATTTCATGAACGTGCACTAGAACATGTATATAAGTTAGTGATTAATTGGTTATTATTAATTTTGATAATAAAAATAATATTTTCATAATTTGTATTTCATATTCATAAATTTTATAATCTCTTCATCGCAGGCAGGATTTGAATGGCTAATGTGCCATTGGGCTGTTCCATTTTCAAAAAGGGAATTTATAGGGGAGACCTCCTATACGTTTTGCTCATTGCTCGTTGCTTGTTACACTCACAGCTTGTTTGTTTGTTATTCTCTCACCTCTCTCCCCAGTTCGTTAATGGGATTCAAGGCGGCAACAAGCACCCTACTTGCTCCTATCTTCAGAGCAATTAGCTTCTTAGTTTTAGCGGCATAGTGCTAAAGTTGGGCCATCACTACAGCAGCCTGCTCTCTCATTTCCTCTAAATTTGTGGATACTGCCCTTTGGACTATAACTACAAACTCAAATTCCTCTTCATTCAGCAAAGGTTTTGGTAGTTAGCAGCTCAGTGGTTCGTGAGTAAAATACACTATTTTAAGTGGTAATTTCTGAGGTTCATAGCTTGTTACCTCTTAGTTAGCTCTGTTGTGAACTCGACGGTGGTTTGTCTATGCCATCTGAGGCAGAATTGCTGTTTAGTTTTGCATGCATAGAGATTCCAGTTTGTTCCTCTGTATTCCAAGTTCTGATAGTTCTAGACTGTTACTCTACTGTATATTAGCCTTCTACCACGTGTAAGCAACCTGTCATCGACTGAGCAAACAAACCTGAATAAAATTGGTTCAGGAAAACAATATTTGATATGTAATAAATAATATTCATATTTTATCATATTTCCAGGCAATAAATTAACTATATATAACAACAACTATAACAGCTGGGTTAAGAACTGGCTGGAGAGCTGGGCCCAGAGAGTGGTGGTGAATGTCGCCACTTCAAGCTGGCAGCAATCACTAGTGGTGTCCCCCAGGGATCAGTGTTGAGTCCTATCCTGTGTAATATCTTTACTGATGATCTGGATGAGGGAATTGAGTCCATCATCAGTAAGTTTGCAGATGATGCGAAGCTAGGAACAGCTGTGGATCTGTTAGAGGGTAGGAGGGCTCTGCAGAGGGACCTTGACAGGCTGGATGTCCAACAGCAGGAGATTCAGCATATCTAAGTGTCACTCCTACACATTGGCCATAAAAACCCATGCAGTGCTACAGGCTGGGGACAGAGTTGCTGTAGAGCCCCAGGCAGAAAGGGACGTGGAGGTTCTGTTTGGCAGTAGGCTGAACATGAGCCAGCAGAGTGTCCAGGTGGCCAAGAAGGCCAGTGGCATCCTGGCCTGTATCAGGAATAGTGTGGCCAGCAGGAGCAGGGAAGTCATTGTGCCCCTGTACTCAGCACTGGTTAGACCTCTGTGATGAAGAGGTTATCAATTTATGAATACAAAATATGAATTATAAAAATAATATTTTTATTAATTATAAAAAATATTAATAACTGATAACTCACTATTTTATATACATGTTCTAATGCACATTCGTGAAATACATTCCATAAGTGTCTTAGTATTATAATTAGAATGCACTTGGAATATTTACAGAATCACTTTCTATATTTATATAATGAAGGGTGCAGTTCCACCACTTGGGCACTAGATGACAACTCAATGGGACTTGGGCAGCTATTTAACTATATACAGCGCTATTGCTATGCGTCACAGATTACTGCTAGATGCGGATACTTTGAACTGAATCCTAGTGAGTGGAAAGCATGTGAAAGATACTTTGTAGCTGTTGTTTGGAGCAAGGTTGGGTTCTAGCAGACTACTGTCACTGGACTGGTTCCTAGGCTGGTCTGGACAGCAGCGCTGGGTGGTTCTCTCCAGGGCAGTGGAGCAGCGATGGAACCTGGGTTTAGCTGGTAAGCAGGTTCCCATCACAGGACTCAACAAGTTCCCTCCAGACAACAGGGAGTGGTCCTGGTAGGTCGGCACGGCAGGGCCAGCAGGGCTGGTAGGGCTGGTGCCGGGATGGGGTCGGCCCTCAGAGTTGGTCCTCACAGTCGGCTCACACAGCAGGGTGGGGCGACGGTTCCCAATAGGCAGGCTCAGAGGCTTCCAATCAGGCACAGTAGTAGGTGGGGCTGGACGCAGTGGGGGGGTCAGCCCATCTGCGATGGGTCTCGGGCTGATGTGAACAGCCTTGTGGAAGACGTGTGGCTGTGTGAAGCAGCGGCTTCCCATTTACTTGTCTCAAAGGAGCAGCAGGACTCCTGGGGTTGGACAAGCATAGGCACGAATGGTGCTCTGGATTTCCCTGAGGTTTACAGGGCTTGGACCGGCAGCAGTAACGATTCCTCTCCCGCGACCACGGGGTTATGTGGATGTTTTGACTACCAAATTTGGTAGTCCTTTTTCCCGACAGCTGGGCAGATCTTACCCTCGGGGCTCCAGTCCTCTGGAGGCACAGTGGGCAATCCCGGTCTATGTGACTGGCTGTAATGATGCTGGGCTTGTTTACAAGTTGGAGTAATGCTTATAAGTTTCTTGAGGCTAGATTTGTCCAATGGGCATTCTTGTAAACAACTGGCTTCAGCCTACAGAAAGTGTGAAGCTATAATTATGCCCATACTTAGTATTCACATGAGCATCCCATGTGATGGGTACATGCAGGGGTCCATGCTGGCCTGGCTAATGCCTTGGCTTTTGTCTCCCTCATGAAAGAGGGGGAACTTGTCCACAGGCTGGGACAAGATTCAATAACTGGGCATAATGTGCCTTCACCACAACCTCACCTTGAGTACTGCATCCAGTTCTGGGCTCCTCAATTCAAGAAAGATGTTGAGATGCTCAAACATGTCCAAAGAAGGGCAACAAAGCTGGTGAGGGATTTGGAGCACAAGCCTTATGAGGAGAGGCTGAGGGAGCTGGGGTTGTTTAGCCTGGAGAAGGGATGGCTCAGCAAAGACCTTATTGCTGTCTACAACTACCTGAAGGGAGCTTTTAGCTTTTAGTGGGGGTTCGTCTCTTCTCTTGGGCAACCAGCAGCAGAACAAGAGGACACAGCCTCAAACTGTGCAAGGGAGGTGGTGGGGTCAACGTCCCGGGAGGTGTTTAAGAAAAGACTGGATGAGTCACTTAGCACCATGGTTTCGTGGATTAGATTGTGTTGGGTGATCGGTTGGACTTTATGATCTTGGAGTTCTCTCCCAACCTGGCTGTTTCTGATTCTGAAATCTATCCATGATACTCCAAGGAGAAGTAACAGATTCTTTTCTTCAAGACAGTCAAACACACATATATATATTTATGCACATATGCATATATATTTATAAACCTACATAAACCCGATGCTTAGAACACTACTGAATTATTGCTTTAGTCAAGTCAGTACGTAGACAATAGATATTTGTTTATGTTGTTTTATTAATGGTGCATTTGAAAATGAAATTATTTTTAATTTTGGGCTTGAAATGTGTGGGTAATTATGAACCTATTTCTCTAAATAAAAGGAACTTCAACCATTATGATGTTATTTCAATTATTCATTTATAAGCATTTCAACAGTTGGGTGCTGACCAGAAATTTATCTGTGCTGTAAAAGCAAGAGCTAGTTTGCCTTCAAATCAGAATTTAAAGCAGCTTCAGCATTGCTTTACTTAAGTGTACAATATGTTTCCAGGTGAAATCTCTTCAATTTCATGCTGGGTTTGGAAACAAAGCGTTTCCTAAGCTCCACAGCAATGTCTGAATCAATACTTACATCACACATTTCAGCAGAGATGTTAAAAACAATACCCTAGTCTCATTAAATTTTCCCTCTCCTGTCTTTCTGAGAAGGTCAAAATTAAAACTGAAGTAAGACAAAGACAATATGAACAGGTAGATGATTGCTTGTTCTTTATCTGAATAATAATAGATGTTTTAGTTGATAGATGGAAGCACTTAAGCACAAGATGTAGCACTGAAATATTGCAATGAAATATTGCATCAAGACATATTCCAGCTAAGTATTCTTGCAGTCTAAACAATTTTCTTTTTATGAGTCAAAGTAAAAGTGGCTGTTCTACTAAGATGCCTTTCTGGTTGCATTAAAAATGCAAATAGAAAGAAGACATGTTCAGAGCACAGGACCTATACTGCCAAGAATATAATGGCTTAGCAATACAAGCCTGAAGCAGGGACATAAACAAATGAGATTTATGCCGTCAGACTGGCCTCTTACAATATCTTGCAGAAGGCTATTTTTGTCTCCCTCCATCAGAACTTACTGTTAGTAAAGCACTGGAAAAAAGCCTCCATCAGAACTGAGGGAAGGTGGATTATGCATAAGGAAGCTAGTCCCCAAGTATCTTACACATTATTCTGCCATCCTTATTCACTGCTGGGAACAGGAAAGCAATATACCATCAATAATAATAATTAGAGTTAACTTTTGTAGGAACAGTTCCAGATTTTCCAGATGACCTTTACTTTTCAAACAGTCCTACTGATTTCCCAGTGCAGTGGAATAGCATTTTTGCATGATTTATGTGCCAGTCTTCAGCTGGCATAAATCAGTGCAGTTCTGCTAAATCCAGTGGATGTAAATTGTTGTAGAACAATGGGGAACCTAACTCTGTTCTGTTCTTCAAAACAAATAATGAGCATTGAGGTTATTTGAAATTGATGTGACTATTCACACAGCAAACTACTTTTCAAAGGGTGGTATCACCTGCTATATGGCCCCAGAAACATATTTAATAATAAAAATATAATTGTATTACAGGCATTATACAAATGCTCATCTCCCAAATATCCATGAGACTGCTTTTCTGTAGTAGTTGGATAAATGTTATT
Organism: Dryobates pubescens; assembly: GCF_014839835.1. Taxonomy (NCBI): domain Eukaryota; kingdom Metazoa; phylum Chordata; class Aves; order Piciformes; family Picidae; genus Dryobates; species Dryobates pubescens. The sequence continues at coordinate 19,785,969 of NC_071618.1, read as the reverse complement.
TTAAATAACATGAACATTTATAGTATCTCCTGAGGATACAATTTTTAAATACATAACTGAGTGGAAAAATAAAACCATCTCTCATAGTGGTGTTTATTCTCACAGAATTTCATAGGACTAGTCACTGAATCCATTACTTAACATCAGGCAAAATGAAAAAAAAAAATAATTAAAAAAGGTTTAATAATGTTTCCCACAAAATAAAACCTAAAATGCTTTTCTAGACAGTCCTCTGGCATAAACAAAGTAAAATAGTGTAGTATTCTATCCCTATGCTTGCTGATAAAGAGTCTTACCCATCTTTTCTGATGTTTGGAGAGGTCCATGTCCCAGAGCTGAATGCAACACTCCAGTTATGGTATGACCAAAGAAGGGTAACAGCTGGCCACAGATCAAGGTATTGCAGTTTATGGACATAGGAGAAACTCATCTAAACATATATGTAATTAATTTGGGGGAAAGATATATTTTTAAATTCCTAGGCTTTAATTAATTAGCAGTTTTGTTGTGGATCACAACAGTCAATGTATGTTGGTTGTCATGGTTTGTAGATGGAACTTATGCCTAGTTCCTAACTGCAAAAATAAGAACAAGAATTTTCTGGACATTTTTGAGTAAAAGGGTAAGTAAATGACCATTGAACACAGAACAATACCATAGATAGGTATATACCATTCCATTTGCTTGCTAATGTGGATAAAAAAGTAATTACATAAACTATTCTGTCTCTTTTTCACCTCTAGCTCTAGCTGATATTAGCTAGTGCTTTTGTTTGGCTTTGCTGACCTTGGCTGTGCTCCTTGTTGTGACTAACAGCAGATTATTTCAACTGCTTCTCTCTCTCTGTCCATTGTACAGGGGGAGTGAGAGGGAGCTATTTGTTCCAGAGGCTTTTGTCCAGGGGGGTCTTGTATTGTAAATATACATGTGTGTGTGTTTACACACTATGTATTAATTGCATTTCATATCTCGAGATTTTAGTTTTCTTGTAAATATATCTTCATTTGCTTCCAAAACTTTCTGAGCTAGTCTGATGATTTATTTTGGGGGTAATTCTACTAATTCAAGTTGGGGGGTAATTCCTAAACTCACCACATTGGTAAAAACATGAAAATCACCAAGATAAACTTTGAAAATCATTGTTATCCTGTCTCAAATCTAGAAAGAAAAGGTTTTGAAACCACTGTATATTGTTTTATGCTGTCTTTCAATGTATAACTTCATAGTTCAGATGCAAGACAGTATGAACTTTTCCTTTCATTTCAATACAAATTAAGAAATGGATTAAATTAATTCACTTTCAGCAATGTTTTTTTAACTGCTACATCTAAATCTGTAAGAATATATCTGTCCATCCCTTAAAGGTAAAAAAAAAATCTTGCACCAAGCCCTTGTCATTGAGGGAAGGAGGAAAGACAGACCTCCCCAAAGCCTCTAGTGTTTTGAAATTCTGCAGTATAATATATTAACTTTAGTTTCAATTAGTGTGGTTTATTATCCCCTAAGGTCAATACTTTAATTTAAACTTCATTAATTATAATTTCACCTCAGCAAAAGTAATTTTCTAATTATTATTTAATTGTCTGTTACTGCTACTTAGCTTAATAAGGCAGTTGAGGATAGACTTAATATAGGAGACTTTAAGAAAAGTTGGATTTAATTGTTTCTATTAATGCACATTTTGTTAAGAAATTATGATAAGAGTAACTAGCGAATGGTGAGTAAAATGGTGAGGTAGGATAGGATTATGGGGAACTTAGCAAGGACCAATTGGAGATAACTCTGACACAAGCCATGCCTCAAAATTTTGTATTTTGTGTTCTAGCATAGAGATTCTAAGTCAAGCAGAATCTTGAATGGATATGTGATGACTAGCTGAGAACTTCTCACCAGAAGGCTTAATGAATAAGTACAGCTGTGATCTCATATTAAACCTTGAATAAAAGGTTATCTCCCCATTAGTTCTGGTAAAGATGTTGAGTTGCTGGAACATGTGCAGAGAAGGGCAACAAAGTTGGTGAGGGGTTTGGAGCACAAGCCTGTCTCGGTCTGGAGAGGGAAAGAGACTCAAGTTCTTTTGAATATTCCCGTGTTGTGAAATTAGAGGCACAAATGAGGCCAAAATATCAACAGCTAGACTATTTATTACATAAATAAATTGGATGGATCAGAAGAGGAGAAGAGAGAAAATAGAGGGAGAGAAGAGAGAGACAGGGAAGAGGAAAGGAATTCTATTACCACACCCCTCACCCCCCCAATACAGTTTGAGTCTGTGGAGGAAAGGTGCTGCAGGAGATGTTGGGTCTGTAGAGAAAGGGTGCTGTGGCATTGGCTGGAGAAGAGATGTGGTCCTCTGGGCAGCCTCTTCAGCTCCACGAGTTGCAACAGGTGGATCTTAGGACACGGAGGGAGGGTTCAGTCTGCTTCTTCCAGGCTCCGTTGCCTCTTTTCTTAGGAGCAGCCTTGTCCCGGGCTTTTCCATCTCTCGTGCTTTCTTTCTCAGCAGCATTGTCCTGTGTTTCCCTTCATATGTGTTTTTGGTTCTCCGTTTTTCTTCTGCTGAGCCAGTAGTTGCTCAAGTCTTTTATACAGTTTTTAGTCCTTAGGTATGTGTCAAAGTATTGTCCCTCAGGAATTCAGGGGCCAGGAAATCATCCTCAGGTAAGTATCCAGGTATCGTTCCCCAGGAAATCTTTCTGTGCATTCCTGTGTGTTTGGGCAGGGGTCTGGATGGGGCGGGGTGGGTGGGGGGCCTCTGCCTCCTCCTTCTCCATCTACCTGCCCACACACTCATTACACCTCAGGAAACAGGTGGTGAATCCATTGTCTCACCATCCTCCCTTTCCAGGGTACTTGATGGGTGGAGATTATCTTCTCTTATGCATATTCCCAAAGGTGGCCTCGGTCCATTGTTGTGAGGCCAGCTGTGGTCCAGTGAGCAATGTTATCTTTGCACCTTCCAAGAGTCATTCCACTGACTCAGTCCAGCACACATCAGCTATTGTCTGGGCAAGCAGCAAGTGATTTTATCTTTGTTGAGTCACACAAGGAGAGAGAAGCTTTTAGTCTCTCACAAAGCCCTATGAGGAGAAGCTGAGGGAGATGGGGTTGCTGAGCCTGGAGAAGAGGAGGCTCAAAAGAGACCATTATTGTTTTATACAACTCCCTGAAGGGAGGTTGTAGGCAGGTGGGGGCTGGTCTCTTCTCCCAGGCAACCATCAACAGAACAAGAGAGCAGTCTCAAGATGCACCAGGGGAGGTTTAGCCTGGATGTTAGGAAGAAGTTCTTCATAAGAAGAGTGATTGGCCATTGGAATGGGCTGCCCAGGGGGATGGTGGAGTCACCATCACTGGAAGGGTTTAGGAAGATACTGGGTGGGGTGCTCGGTGCCATGGTTTAGTTGATTAGATAGTGTTAGGCGATAGGTTGGACTCGATGATCTCAAAGGTCTCTTCCAACCTGGTTAATTCTATTCTATTCTATTCTATTCTATTCTATTCTATTCTATTCTATTCTATTCTATTCTATTCTATTCTATTCTATTCTATTCTATTCTATTCTATTCTATTCTATTCTATATGCTAGCCCTCTAAGCTGTCTTGCAAACTTCTTCCTTCTCTGCACACAACTGATTCAAAAAGACCAGTGTGGTACACGGTGGTTGGAGTTAAACGAAAATACATTAGGTTGTGTTCCCTCCACTGGTCTTGTTTATGTCTTTCTACTTCACTTTTATTTCATTACTGTCACTGTCTAGCCCACAACAAATATTCAGTTTTTTCTTCTCCCACTAGATGGAGAGCTAATGAGTTTGTAGGGTGTAATATTATATTTCCATCACTGTGAATAAAGTGAATAGGATATGGGCATTCAGATATATTACCAGACTAAAATCCATGATCTACTATGTGAAACTTCCCCACCCCGCCACCTGACTCTATCTGCCATGATTAAATTGGAGTTTAAAAGCCATGGGAAAAAGACTCTCTTTTCAGAGGGCCGGGCTGTCAGGGTTCTAATTTGTAATTCTCCTTTTGAGACTGTCAGAGGCTCTTATTGCAATTGAAAAGTGTAATTACTACAGTTGCAAGGGTCACTACTCACTGCAGGGAAGATGAATAGTGTAGACCTATTAAATAAAGGATACTTGCTAGAGCTATTTTTAAAAGTAGTTATGTAAAAAATACTACTTTTCTGTAGAATGGTAGCTTGATGTCTCACCTGAATTTCTGCTGTTATTCAGAGTAGAATGCCCTTCTATCTATTCCAATTACTTACCTTTTCAAATGATTCTACAGTTCACAGGTATTGTATTGTGCAGCTTTGGTATGCATAGCTTTATAATTCACAGATTTAATTGTGAATTTCTCTATTATTTTGACTACATGTAGCTAATAAAAAAGTAAAATAAATAAAATCTTCAACGCTCATCCATACATAGATATGAACCAGGCATCATCTGCTGGACAGGTTCAAAACTTTTTAATGTTTTTCCTCCTTGGACATTTGGGTTTTGGAATAGAAGAAGCACATGTACTCATACGAAAGACTGTATTTCACTTCAAATATTTATCAGAACTGCTCTTCTGGAGTTTTGCATAACTCATTTAGCCAAAGAATAGCAGCAGCTAATAATTGTGTAGTTTCATAACTAACCAGAATTACCAAGTCTAATAATAGCTATGAACTCAAAAATGTTGTTTGTAATTGAGTTATAGAATTCAAGTAATATTTATTTCTATCTTCTTATAACTTAACTCACATTTGTGCCACAGTAAATATTTATACTCTGATCTTTATTTACAATATATCTTTTACTCAGTATCATTTAGTGAAATCAGCCATATGTGTGATCTACCCATATTAAAGGACTTTCTCCATTTCTCAAACATTCCCAGAAAATTCAGTGCTACACCGATGATGTGTTTGTTGCAGGATCTCAATTCCATCAGACTTTGCCCAAGCATTTATATGTATCAGCTATTTTATCCACATTTTAACATGTGATTTCAATGAATCAAAATTTCATTATTTTGTTAAATATAATGACAATAAGAGTACATAATGAATAATTTCAAGCACTTTCCTAGTTCATCCCACATTTTTCCTAATGTTTCCATGTTGTAAATAAATGTTTTGCAATTCACGATGGGCTAGCTAAGGACTAAGATTTGTGTTATAAATTGCATAATATGATCAAAATTGGAGTAATATAATTTACTTATTGACTTTTTTTTTTAAACAAGAGTAGCAAAATTATTTTTCCTGACAGTTTACCTTTGAAAGAACTAATTGAAAATAAATTAAATTGAAGTCATCTGAGGCTGGACATTTAAGAATACCTCCAAAATATTGCGTAATATTGACGAATCAAATGGTTTATGTTTTTAAAAAGCTATCATCCATTGCCCTCTCTCTCTCCATTTCCCCCTGGGGAATCACTGTAAATCACATCTTTTCCAGGTACTTTGTGAGAAACAACATTTTTAATGTTCATGTGTCTGTCCACTGCTTCTCAACATTGTTACATTTTTCAATCTTCTTGAAGACTGCTGTTGAATAATGACATGATCTGCTTTTAATGATCATCACTATGGACTCTTTCCTTAACTTAATACTACTTGTCTAAAATTAATGCAGCACTAACATGTTGGAGGAAGTATTTTCAGAAAAAGAAAAAAAAAATCATATCAGAAATCCAACTATTCATTTTAATGATGGAAAGAAAGTTAACTTCCACCTAAATGTGATTACATATTTATATATTATTACTATGCCTCTTAATCCACAATTCATGGCTTTGAATATGCTCCTACACAGCTGACACCTAGAGTGACAAGCCCTATGAGGAAAGGTTGAAGAAGCTGGGACCGTTAAGCCTGGAGAAGAGGAGGCTCAGGGGAGACCTTATTGCTCTCTACAACTACATGAAGGGTGGTTGTAGCCAGGATGGGTTGATCTCTTCTCCCAGGCAACCAGCACCAGAACAAGAGAACACAGTCTCAAGCTGTGCTGGGGAAGTTTAGGCTTGAGGTGAGGAGGAAGTTCTTCACTGAGAGAGTTGTTAGCCATTGAAATGGGCTGCCCAGGGAGGTGGTGGAGTAACCGTCCCTGGAGGTGTTCAGGAGGGGATTGGACATGACACTCGGTGCCATGGTCTAGTAGTCATGAGGTATTGGGTGACAGGTTGGACTTGATGATCTTTGAGGTTTTTTCCAACCTTGTTGGTTCTATGATTCTATGACTGCCAACAGTCGTTTTGAGTTTTGATTATTTTTTTCCCCATGAATGTCAGGGAAATTTTCTGGTTAGGTTTAACTGCATCCGTAAGTTACTATAATCAAATGTCAAACTTAATTTCTAATATAATATCTCAAACTATAAACCCTTATTTAAAACTGGACATAGCATAAATAGATGGAAATTTGATTACCTCCTTCACTGCTTACACTGTAGTGTTCTGTCAAAATAGAATCGTTATATTTATCTGAATTATATTTAGGTTTGCTTCATAAAATTACTACTTTACTGAAAATAGAGCAAACAAAATATAAGAAATTAAACAAAACCCAAAAATATTAAATTCAGTGTTCCACAATTATTGGAGACTACACATCAATTAAAAATAGAGATGCCTGTATAGTAATGTGGCTAGTTTGGCACCTATGTAGAAGCCTAATTAGATGCAGTTGTCTTAAATATAGCTTGAAAAGCTGAACTTTTTAGAGAGCTTGCTTCCTTGCTTATTTTAGACTCAAATAGATTATAGATAAATTATGCTTACTATAGCTCACAGTCTCCTATTTCTAAAATTTTCTTGTGTAGGTGGGAGCATGGGAAGCACTTTAGTGATCTGCTAGAAGTACCAAGCACAAAAGGAGCCACAAGGCATTAAGCTGATTTCCAAAAGGGTGGTATCTGTTTTACAAAGAATTAAAACCAAGTAACTGAAATAAAATTGCTGCATCTGCACCTGCTCTCACCTTTGAAAGATAACTGGAGAAGCTTCTGTCCATAAGTTAGCACATTTCCTTAGCAATGTAATGAGACATGAAGAACTGAAATGATAAAATTTTAAAACCCGCTGCTATTTATTTTCTTAAAACCCTTAAGTAAATAGTGCAAAAAGGAAGAATTCTGCAAAGGCAGAATTAGTAACAAACTACAGAATTCTCCAAAATTGGCCTACATAAGCCCTCAGGCTTGAAAGACATTTTATCTCCCAATAACACATAGCTTAGGAAAGTACTGTCAGAAATCTTTTGTGAACCATGTCAGTGATCACAATGGCAAGGGAGATTTGCATTCAATTTGCATAACATCCTACAACATTTGTAGTGAAAGATGCAGCTCACCTGTGTTCTGTTGAATTATAGGTCACACATACGACCAAGAGCTAACATCTTCTTATGTTCCCTCAGTTAAAATCTGGAGATGATTAAAGCAATTGACTGAGACCGGGTAACAGAAGAGTGATACAGAATGCTCATGGCCAGAAAAGTAGGAGTAATAGTAAGCTAGGTTTTCTTTGAGGATTGTCAAAATTCATCTTACTTAAGCTGAAAGCAGCTGAGTTACAAGAATAGCTTCTATAGGATCACTTACAAATCAGCAGAGAACAACAGACACTGAAGATGAGCTGAATCACTCTCTGAAGGTCTTACAACATCTGGAGCAATCATCAACAACATTCATCATTTAGATAGTCCAATTAAATGTCAAAAATAAGTGTGATGAATCTTGGTCATTGTGTATTGATCAGAAAGTTGTAAATAGCATGGAAACACCAAAATGGAAACAAGGTTTGAAACTATGGGATCTACACAAGTAAATAAGAGAGAGCCAGGGAAATTCCACTACATTTTTACCATCTACATTACATCATTTCAAGCTTACTCTCTTTCTCTGTCTCTAGCTGTTCCAAATATCTCTCAAAAAACCAATATTTATGCATGATTTAGGAGACAGCTGAGTGCAAAGTCTTCTCCAAATACACACATCAGTACGTCCTCAATACCACTCTACACAGGCCTCCAAGAATATTTTTAAAGGTACATTGAAACAATCTACAAGTCTCTGCATCATTCTTACTGGCATGCAACATATATCCACAATGCCATGTTATAAAAATACCACTGTGTTGGATGAAGACAAAGACATCTATTATTCATCTACTATTTCAGACACTGTGAACACACAAAACCAGAGCTAACAGGAAAGCAGAGCTCAGTGGAGATCCAAGCACTATGCAACTTAGATAGGTTAGTATGCCTTAAAGTCAGTTCCACTTGTCCTGAGAGTAATGATAATTCACAATCTTTGTTTAACTCACAGCACAAATGCAACAACAATAAAAAAAATCCCTCAGTGCTAACATAGGGTAGACATTAAATGATCACCCACTGGGAACATGGTTTAATGTGCCTCCCTTTTGTTCATGTGTCTGCCCTGTAAATAAATGTGATGGGCTATGCTCATCCTGGAAGCTGGGGGGGGGGGGTGGGGGGGGTGGGGGGGTGGCGAGGGAACACAGCTTGTGAGAACTTTTGCCCTCCCTGAAGGGTGTTTTTCCCCTGGCAAACTACATTAGTCTGTTCCACTCCCGCTCCCTGCCCAGCAAGGCTATAAGAAGGAGGGTAATACAGCCATTAGTCTGTCTTGGGCCCTGCCTTTGCTTGGACGAGGACTGTTGGTGGCTCCCTGCTTCTCTACCATGTGGTCAGGCCTGATCCTTCTCCCTGCTTCCTCCACACCTCTTCAGAGAGACTGGTTTAGTTTTGTTTTGGTTTTTTTCTCCCTTTCCATCCATCCTTGCTCCTTGTGAACCTTACCTGTAACTGCTACATATATATATTGTTTAAAGAAAATTCTTTACCTCTCTACTTCCAAGATGACTCCAAATTATTTCTTGGTGGATTGGCTCCTTCCCCTTTTTTATTTTTTTCCCCTCTCTATTGGGAAGAAGGAGGGAGGAATGGGGGAGGGATTCTTAGCCTTGCCCCTATCTGAGCTCTTAAGTCCCAGTTAAGGCTCAAACCACCACAATAAAGTAGGCCCCTGACAAACTGGTTAGTGTTCAGTCAATGGATTAGAATAGGTAGGATTGTCATTGTTTAGTGTCTGTCATGTTCACTAAGGCAGATTTAATTTGTCTGTAACGTTTGTGATTATTTCTCCATTAACTTCTGGATTGTTTCTTTCATAAATATAAATAAATAGACCTGTTGTTTAGAATAAGGTGAAATGTTTATTACTGTCTTTTCAGTTTTGGTTTTGGTTTTTTTTCCTCCCTTCCATCCATCCTTGTCAGTTAAATAGGACTTTGCTTTGGTAATCCATGCTAGCTGTGCCTGATGATTGCCTTGTTCTTTACATTTCTTACAATAGCACCCAGTATGATCTTCTTCATGATTTTTCAAGGAACTGGGGTTAGACTAACAAGTTTGTAGTTTCCTGGATCTTCCCTAATGCCACTCTTGTATATTCCTAGGAAAATGTTAGCTAGCTTCCAGTCAGTGGGTACCTCCTGAGATTCCTAAGGTAAATGATTGAGAAGGGTCCAGCCACAACGTCTTCTGCTCCTTCAGTACTCTGGGATAAATTGCACCAGACCCCAGGGACAGTTGACACAGCTGGTCCCTTACAGTTTCAATGTTCACAAAAAGAATATCAGTGCTTCTTCATTTGTGGTCCTTTTGCTCAAATGACTGGACAGCTCAAGGTCTTTTATTATTATTTATGGGGGGAAACAAACAAAACCAAAATCAAACAAACAAACAAATAACAAAAAAAAAAAACCCAAACAAAACCAAACACAAAACCAAACCAAACAAAAAAACAAACCAAAACCAAAAATGCAAAGCATTGAATGCCTCCACTTTTTCATCATTCCTATTAGACAGGTGAAAATCTTCACCAAGTATCATTTTAGTGTTTTCCTTGCCCTTCCTCTTCTTGTTGACACCAGTCAGATTCAACTTTAATTAAGTTTTGGACTTTTTGTGTCTTCTCACCACATGTGCAAACCTCATCTTTCCAATCTTACTTCAGAGACTGATCTCATTCCCATAGATCATAAAATTTATTTTTCCTCCTGAGTTCCAAGAGTTCCCTATTCAGACAAGCTAATTTTCTGTCCTGCTTTCTTGTTTTAAATTACAGTATCTGTATTATGGTAGAATATACACTGTAGTAACCACTTGCGTGCATGTATAACAGAAGCTAACAACAATAAGCTCAATGGCAGAGGCTATGGCTCGAGAGTTGCTCTCTCGAGCAAGCACAGAGACAAAGTGAAAGAGGGGGCAACTTGTTTACCAGCTGGGGTGATACTTATAGATTCCTCGAGGCTGGGTTTGACAAATGGGCACTCTCATAAACAACTGGCTTCAGCCTATAGAAAGCATGAAGCTAGAATTCTGCCCATATTTGGTGTTTGCACAAGCACTGCATGCACTGGGTGCGTGCTGGCCTGGCTAATGCCTTGGCTTTTGTCTTCCTCCTGAAGGAGGGGGAACTTGTCCACATGCTGGGACAAGATTCAGTATCTGGGCATGATGTGCCTTCCCCACACAGCCACGAGCTGCAGACCAGAGAAACAAAACTCTTTGTCTATCAGCTTGCAGAGCTGGCTGCATCCTGCATGACCCCACAGGATTCAGGAGAAAAGAAGCCCCCAGTGCTGCTCTGCAGGCCTCTAAGTCAAAAGCTGACCCAGGGTGATTCAGTGCCAGGACTGCCCAGAAGCGGTCCATATAGCTTTATAAAGGACTGCCCATAACCTTAGAAATGGCAATACAGTCATTGAGAGGAACTTGGCAGTGCTCACATAGCTCAGAGCAAGCCAGGAGGTAAACGCCTCCCCCACAGCACCCCGCCACTGCTCCACAGGGACAACTGCATGGAGGGAGCCATGAGAGAGAGTACCCATTCCAGGGGAACTTGTTGGCAGAAGTCTATGTCTGCCCTGCTCTGACCCTCCCTCCCTCTCCCCATCCCTCCCTCCCCTGCAGCCTCTGCTGTTCAGAAGAGACCGCTACCAGAAACCACCCTAAGGAGCTGGCCACAGGACTGGCCACAGCAGCCACAGCTACAGCCAGGTCCTCAGAACCAGCCAGCATCGGCAGCCAGACTGTGTAGCTTAGCAACTAGCTCAGCTACAAGCAATGCACTGTATCTTCAGTTTCACCTGTTCAGCACCAGATATGGTTTAGTTTAAGTCTCTGTGCCTTTAGCTCACATGGAACTGTAAGCTATGCCTTATAAGCAGCACCCTGGAAGCACCTGGAGTGATAACTAGTGATTGTAATTGATTTAAGTCTCTGACAGGTTCCTTTAAGTTGTATTATCCCGATGTTCTGTCTCTTCTAGCTACTAGCAGTCTCCACAAGCCTTGCCAAGTCACCATCTGGTGGACAAGTGGCAGAATTTCACCTTCATTCTTAATTGAAAAATTATAATTATTCTGATTGGGTTCAAATTGTTATATTGTATCAGTTTATGGGATATATCCATGATTGTGCACTAGAATCTGCATATAAATAATGATAAAGGGTTGTTAATATTTTATTAATAAAAATTAATTTTAATATTTCATATTTTTAATAAATAAAAATTAATAACCTCTTCATTACACTCTGGTGCTCAACTTTGTTCCAGTAGAGTCTGGATCAGTCCATGACCAATTCATGTGGTCTAAATGGTGTGTTTCCACCCCTAGGACAATCATGTTTTGGGAACACCTGGTAGTTTTGCATACTCTAACTCATGCTGTCCAACAACTGCGGGATCATCTGAAAGCTCAGGCTTAATAGATGGTTGATTTTACCTTCCAATTCCAACACTGCAATCAAATCTAAAAAATCTTGTATGCCAGCATCTACAGCATGAAAACACATGGAACCACGAGGAAATTCTAAAGCTATAATACAAAATCACTTCAATCCTCTATTCATATAGTGAAATTTTGCAGTTCAACATGAGAATATTATAAACAATTTTCATCTGAATAACAGAATCAACCTGGTTGGAAGAGACCTCCAAGATCAAGTCCAACCGACCCAAACCTATCTAATCAACTAAAACATTGCGCCACGCGCCCCATTCAGTCTCTTTCTAAACACCATTCCAATGGCCAATCACTCTCTCTGTGAGGAAATTTTTCTAAGATTAAGCCTAAACTTCCCATTGCACAGCTTGAGACTGTGTCCTCTTGTTCTGTTGCTGGTTGCCTGGGAGAAGAGAACAACCCCCACCTGGCTACAACCTCCCTTAAGGTACTTGTAGACAGCAATAAGGTCTCCCCTGAGCCTCCTCTGCTCCAGGCTAAACAATCCCAGCTCTCTCAGTCTCTCCTCAAAGGGCTTGTGCTCCAAAACCCTCACCAGCTTTGTTGCCCTTCTCTGGACACATTCAAGCAACTCAACATTTTTCTTGAATTGAGGGGCCCAGAACTGGACACAGGACTCAAGGTGTGGCCTAACCAGTGCTGAATACAGGGGCAGCATGACTTCCCTGCTCCTGCTGGCCACACTATTCCTGATCCAGGCCAGGATGCCATTGGCCTTCTTGGCCACCTGGGCACACTGCTGGCTCATGTTCAGCCTACTGCCAACCAGAACCCCCAGGTCCCTTTCTGTCTGTCTGCTCTCCAGCCACTCTGTCCCCAGTTTGTAGCACTGCATGGGGTTGTTATGGCCAATGTGTAGAACCCGCCACTTAGATATGTTAAATCTCATGCCATTGGACTTTGCCCATTGTGATGGGTTATGGCCATTCTGAAGCTGCTCTCCCCAGAGTGGGTTTTCCCCCTGGGAAACTGAGTTAGTCTGTTCCACTCCGCCTCCATGTCCAGAAAGCCTATAAAAAGGAAGACACTGCAGTCATTTACTCTCTTTTTTACTTCTGACTCGCAGGGACAACAGGACTAAGAGTTGCTGCCGGCTTACTGGTTCTCTGCCATGTGGTCAGGCCTGGTCCTCCTCCTTGCTATACGCATGCTTCTTCAAAGGACTTTTGGTTTTGTATATATTTTCCCCATCCATCCTTGCTCCTTACCCTTGTGAACCCTTCTTGTTTTAGATATATATATATATTTTAAAGAAAATTTTACCTATTTCCAAACTGATTCCAAATTATTTTTTGGTAGATAGATTTGCCTCCTTCCTTTTTTCCTTACCCCCTTTATTTCCTTTTTTTCCCTTCCCTTATCTCTCCCTGTTCTTTTCCCTTCCCTTTTTTTTTCTGTCGATCGGGAGGGGGGATCAGGGGAGATATTCTCAGTCTTGCCCCCATCTGATCTCTTAAAGCCCAGTTAAGGCTCAAACCACCACACCCATCTACCCAGCATATTAAAGTCACTCTGGAGAGCCCTCCAACAGATCCACACCTGTTCCCAGCTTAGCATCATGTGCAAATTTACTGATGATAGACTCAATGCCCTCATCCAGATCATCAACAAAGATATTGAACAGAATGGGCATAATTCTAGCTTCACACTTCCTGTAGGCTGAAGCCAGTTGTTTACAAGAGTGCCCATTGGTCAAATACGGCCTTGAGGAACCTATAAATATTACCCCAGATGGTAAACAAGTTGCCCCCTCTTTCACTTTGCTCTCTCTCCTTGCTCGAGAGGACAAAGCTCGTGGCCTAGCCTCTGCCATTGAGCTCATTGCTATTAAGTCTTCTCATACATGCAAGCAAACTAGAAGCCTCTGCATCATGAGAAGAAGCCTGTATCCAGGCAGGCCCGTTGAGCCATAGCCCTGAGAATATCTCCCCAGAGGAGGGACCTTTGCTGAGCCCGAGAAGCTCCAGCGTTGTTATAGCAAGTCACACTGACTGGGAGAGCCTACCGTGCCTCCAGAGGACTGGACCCCCGAGGGTAAGACCAGCCCAATTGCTGGGAAAAAGGACTTGGCTGAATCTGTCACTCCACACATCTGCATAACCCCGCTATCGTGGGAGAGGTGTTGCTACCATTGCCACTCCGTGCCCTGTAAACCTCAGGGAAGACTCAGAGCACCGATCGTGCCTGTACCCCAAAGCTGGGACCACTCTGAGAGAGTCCCGCCGCTCCTTTGAGCCGAGCAAAGAAGACGCTGCCGCTCCACATAGCTGCACTTCTTCCCCGGAGCCACTCCATGCCAGCCCCGAGTCCATTGCAGCAGGGCCGACCCCACTGGGTCCATCCCCGGCTGCTGCCATGCCAGATCGGAAACCTCTGAGCCCGCCTATCTGTCCTATCGCCCTGCTGTGCGAGCCAACCCTGTGAGGTCCCTGAGGGCCAACCCCATCCCGGGACCAGCCCTACAAGCTCTACTGGCCCTGCTGGGCTGATCTACCAGGACCGCTCCCTATCATCTGGAGGGAACCTATCCAGAGCCCTGCAAGGGTACCTGCCTACCAGCTAAGCTCAGGTTCCATCTCCTCTCCACTGCCACAGAGAGAGCCCACCAACTCCTCCATCCAGATCAGCCTAGGAACCAGCCCAGTGACATTAGTCTGCCAGAACCCAACCTCGCTACAAACAATAGACACAAAGTATCTTTCACATGCTTTCCACTCACTCACACTCAGTTCAAAGCATCCGCGTCTAGCAGTAACCTCTGCTGCATAGAAACATTCGCTGTGTGTAGTTAGTAACCGCCCACTCCCCATCGAGTCATCATCTACTGGTCAAGCGGTGGAACTGCACCCTTCATTATATAAATAGAAAATGATTCTGTAAATATTCCAATTGAGTTCTAATTATAATACTAAACCACTTATGGAGTGTATTTCACGATCATGCACTAGAACATGTATATAAGATAGTGATTCATTGGTTGTTAATAATTTTGATACTAAAAATAATATTTTAATAATTCATATTAATAAATTAATAACATCTTCATTGCACTTACATATAAAAATCTTTTTCATTGTTTATTTGAATACTAAGCTACAGTCTCATTGAATTTAACAAGAGCATTTTTGTGGGAAAGTACTACCTGGTACAAGTGTAGCCTGCAAAACTAGTTATACATTCCATAGTTCTTTACCTGATGCATATTTAGATGATAACCATAATTCACAAAAGGTGAATAACTGCAGAAATTTTCAGAGGATTAATTCTGAGCAGTTTTCATTAGGTGATTCATTTCTGGTACTAAGTCCATTTTGCACTACATCAAGTGCATCAAGTATCATTCAGCATCTCTGTTGGATTACATAAAATGAATTGCTTTGCTTTTCAGATCTGCAAGCTATCAAGTACAAGTATATGGATAACTGACACTGTCTTGACTTTTATCACACCTCTTTCATGGCAGAATAGTATGCAGCTGCCACAGTGTGATGAAGAAAAGTACTTATGTGATTGATTTATAAAGTTACCTCTCCGTAGACTAATATATTTTTGAAACTAAATAAACTCTGAAGTGTAGCAGCATGCACTTCAGCTGTAATATTATCTTCTTGTTCCAGAGGAAAACAAACAAACATGTCTTTATTGGAGATTTCATACATATAGCAAAAGCAATGTAAAAAAAAAAATAATTCTAAAATCTGTCAATCTTAAGCTGTTCTGAACCATGAAAAACTTATGTTATTGTGAAATGTATACATTCTTTTACGCTGTAGCAAGCTACTGAGAAATACAGTAATTTAAAAAATTAGGGAAAACACTCTTTTATTTATTAAATGTCAATCATATAACTCTGACTGTTAGCTATAAAGGCTTATAACAAATTGCTTGCCATATTGTTGTCCTACTTCAAGAGTTGTGAAAGGCTGCTACTTCCAACAGAACTGAATGGCTTGCCATTAGAATTCATGTGTTGTTATATTGGATCAGAGAATCAGGTCCACTGTCCTAACCTTGGCAGTAGCAAGTCCACATACTTCATATTTGTAAAACTTTTGAAGACCACTTCTGAACTGTTATCCAGAGAGAAGTATTTCTTTAATACTTGTCCTAGGGCCTGAAACTCAAGGGTTTTATTTCTCATTGTGCATGCATGTGTGTGTTTGTGTGTTCATGTACATATGTATGTAGGTGCTACGTGATGGGACACTTAGTACCTTATTACTCCCATAAATACACAGATACAATTTAATAATTTTTTAAATGAGCTATTAAGGCAGTATCTAGATATCTAAAAAAGGAGAGTATGGGAGAGCTGTGATTTTTCTCACATTGTAGTCCTTCTACTAAAAGAATGTGAGAATGTTAAGTTGGTCTTTCAGCAATCAGAACATGTTCATCTCATTCAGATGAATGTTTCCTAGGTACAATCTAAACAATGGAATAATTTAATTTTGTGCAGACAGTCTCAGGCTGTAAAAAAACGTTACCCTCTTTGTGAATACAAAGATAATTGTCAACTGTCGTCCTCGAGTATAATGTATATTAGACATCCGTGCCAACATTGTGACACATTACCTGCGTGTTTACTTCTCCATATAATCATCTGTCTATAGTGTATGCATTAACATCAGAAGTTCCTGTGATAATTAGAACTTTGTGGTGAAGGCACATTATACCCAGATACTGAATCTTGTCCCAGCATGTGGGCAAGTTCCCCCTTCTTCAGGAGGAAGACAAAAGCCAAGGCATTAGCCAGGCCAGCACGCACCCAGAACATGCAGTGCTCGTGCAAACGCCAAATATGGCAGAATTCTAGCTTCATGCTTTTCCATAGGCTGAAGCTAGTTGTTTGTGAGAGTGCCCATTGGTCAAAACCAGCCTCGAGGGACTCTATAAGTATTATCCCAGCTGGTAAACAAGTTGCCCCCTCTTTCACTTTGTCTCTGTGCTTGCTCGAGAGTGTAACCCTCCAAGCAGCAGCCTCTGCCATCGAGTTTATTGTTGTTTAGCTTCTGTAATATGTGCATGCATACTAAAAGCCTCTGCATCGTGAGGAGCAGTTGGAGAATCATCTCCACAGAGAGAGGACACTGCACTGAGCCGAGGAGCCCAGCGTCGCCAGAGCCTATGCTTGAAGTTAATATAAGATCACTGAATTGTAGTTTAGTTATAAGAATACACAGATGCAAATGCAGCACCCAAGAAACGTGAAAAAACGTGAAGAAACGTGAAAAAAAAAATCAACAGAATCAAACAAACAAAAACATATGCATACACACACCAAAAAAAAAAAAAGGACAAAATAACCAAAACCAACCAACCAACCAACCAAAACAAAAACAACCCCACACCACCCAACTTGTAAATCCTAGGATTATTGGTTGGTCACAGAACGGCCAATGACTTTAAGGCCTTTAATATATTCTCCCTTTATAGAATAGAATAGAATAGAATAGAATAGAATAGAATACACATTCTAATTTAATATGTAACACTCTTACTTTGAAAAAAAATAAAATAAATCTAAAAAACCACTGCTGAGTTTGTTGAAAACCGGTACTGTTTCTGGTAAGACATAGAATAGAATAGAATAGAATAGAATAGAATAGAATAGAATAGAATAGAATAGAATAGAATAGAATAGAATAGAATAGAATAGACCAGGTTGGAAGAGACCTTCGAGGTCATCGTGTCCAACCTATCATCCAAATTATGTGGAATCTTCATCAAATCCTTGCAATTTATAAGTTTATTGAGAGAAGTCTTCATGATGCCTTCATGATCTTCTGTATTTCTCCACCCTCCATAAGATTTTTGATATGATAAACACTTATTTTCTCCAGAAAATTTTGGAAAACAAGTTGCAGTCAGACCAGGTAGAGAAAGAGATAAAGTAAGCGATTCCTGTACTTTGCTGCCAGATTCCTCAGCGGAGAACTATCCTGTGCCCATTTAGTTTAGGATTTCAGTTATCATTGTACTCTTAGAAACCAATGAACTGTGGAGTGAAACAATGGCATTTAGTATATATTAGTGAAGCACGTTTAGTTTCAATGCCTGTGATAGTCACATGCAAACAACATATGTCAGAAAACGTATGTATGTGAACGTGCAAATAACTCTCTAATAAGGTAGTTTTACAATCTGACTGTAGTATGAACTATAAAATAAACTAATGTTAGGAATATCAGACTGATATATGACTTTCTTATTAAAAAGTATAAATCTATTTTCTTGAGCTTTTGAATATCACAGAATCATAGAATCACAGAATGTTAGGGGTTGGAAGGGATCTCAAAAGACCATTTGGTTCAAACCCTCTGCCTGATCAGGATCACCTAGAATAGATTACACAGGAATTAATACAGAGGGGTTTTGAATATCTCCAGAGAAGACTCCACAACCCTCTGAGTAGCCTGTTCTAGAGTTCCCCCACCCTCACAGTGAAAAAACGTTTACATGGAACTTCCTATACCTCAGCTTCCACCCATTGCCCCTTGTCCTGTCACTGGACATCACCAAGAGGAGCCTGACTCCATCATCTTGGCACTCACCCTTTACATATTTATAAATACTACTGAGGTCACCCCTTAGCCTTCTCTTTTCCAGACTAAAGACCCCCAGCTCCCTCAGCCTCTCCTTAAAAGGAAGATGTTTCATTCCCTTAATCATTTTTGTGGCTTTGTGCTGGACTCTTTCAAGCAGTTCCCTGTCATTCTTAAACTGGAGGGCCCAGAATTGGACAGGATATTTGAGATGCAACCTCACCAGAGCAGAGTAGAGGGGAAGAAGAAACACTTTCATGTGTACTTCATGACAGTCTTTGTCAAAACACGTACTCAGTGTATTCTGCGGCAGTATGTCAAATAAAAACAAAACAATCTATATAAATGAAAACTGGAAATTCTGTCCAGAATCTTTGAAAATACTTTCTTCTAGCAGATAGTTACTTTGTACTTGTTTTGTGTCATACTTCTAGAATTTTTATCTTCTTTTTGTGATTATGTTTCTTCATAGTCTTTTAATTGCTAATACCCATAGCCTTATCCGGCATTAATATGAAGAAATAAATTTTCTTAAGTTTCCTTTAATTTATATAGACCTGTATTCTTCTCACATTCCATCTTTGCATCTGTTTAATATCAGATACCACTTCTTGCACCTTCACAATCAGAGTACTTTATGAAAACAAAGTTTCACTATTGTTCAGAAATCACTATTTTCTCTATTGGATATACTTCAGTTTAGTCATTCTATAGTCATGTTTATTTCCAAATTTGTTTTCTACTGGTGACACATTGTGCTATTAAAAATGTGGCCTACTTATTCTCTTAATTATTTGCCTCCAGAGATAAGTTGTCATCTTATAGCTGAAACTAGTTTTACATTTGACTTCAACATTTGTCTCCCTTCACGTTGCCCTACTCAAATATTACAAGAGCAGTTGTTTCTTCCCATGCAGTATTCCAATCTTTCTCCATGTAAACATTATCTTCCAACTTTGTGACAGTGATTTTTCATATGGACTTGTTTATTTACAACAGTAATGAGGGATCTGAGGCCCTCTCTTTTTGCACTCCCTTACACATTTAAAAAAAATCAAAACTGTCTGTACTGCAGGTATAAAATCTTATGTCATTACAAGCTATAATGTAATTAAAAGTGCTAAACATGTCTAAGCAATCCTGATATACGATTAGTCAAAGAGCTCATAAATCATGTAAATTAATTTTGCACTCTGATCATCTATGTTTATTTGAAGATTTATAATTCCAGCAAGAACTCTTAAACATAATATACTTGAGAATCTCTTTGCAGCTGTCTTTTCAAACTAAATAGCATCAGGACATGTCTTAAGAAACATTTTTTAGGTCCTCAATTAAGCCTTTTCTTGATAAGTTCAAAGACTCAAAGCATACAGAAAGAGAACTCTACATAAATATTAGTCAGTCAGATTTGCTTTTTTTACTCCCTGCTGACAACTATGAAATGAAATTCAAATTACATTTTCCATCTGAAGTCTGGGTTGTATACCTAGGAATCTCAAAAGACTGAAGCAAAAATATGTTTTACAGTGTATGCATGACAAGCACTTAGCCTCCAGGATAGCTGTCAGTCAACTGCAAAATGTATTAGATTTACATTCTGAATATATAATCAT
The DNA here is from genome assembly GCF_014839835.1 of Dryobates pubescens. Taxonomy (NCBI): domain Eukaryota; kingdom Metazoa; phylum Chordata; class Aves; order Piciformes; family Picidae; genus Dryobates; species Dryobates pubescens. Next base: position 19,765,959 of record NC_071618.1, on the reverse strand, counting down.
TTTTATAATGTTTCATTCCAATAAATTAAAAGGTAATGGTTATGATAGGAAAGAAGCAAAATAGCATTTCAAAGTCAGTTTACTTTCATGCTGTTCTTTCCAAGAAGCCCTCTATCATAAATCTTGAGGTAAAAAACCTAAAGGCAAATAAATCTATAAAGAGAGTTGTGTGAGGGCTGGATTTTTTTTTTTTTTCCCATCATTATCTATAGTAGTTGTGGATAAAATGTAAAATTGATGTTTGGATTACTGTATGCTGTGTTGATATTGCCACAGGCAATATCTTAGATAAATTTCTGTCTGGACAAAATATCTCTATTATTTAGGGAGTTTAATTTAAGTATTTGCTTCTTTTGGTTTTGACTAGAGTTTATCTTCCTTTTCTAAACAATAAGCGTTAATCTTGACTGCCAAACAATATAATTTCGTTCAAAGATTGGTAAAATGTAGTGGCATACTAGAGATATTTTCACATGCCATCCCACTATAGCAAACCAACCCATGTTGACTTGCTGGAGCATGTCCAGAGAAGGGCAACAAGGTTGGTGAGGGGCTTGGAGCACAAGCCCTATGAGGAGAGACTGAGGGAGCTGGGGTTGCTGAGCCTGGAGAGGAGGAGGCTCAGGGGTGACCTTATTGCTCTCTACAACTACCTGAAGTGGGACTGTAGTGAGGCAGAGGTTGGTCTCTTCTCCCAGGCAACCAGTACCAGAACAAGAGGACACAGTCTCAGGCTGCATCAGGGGAGGTTTAGGCTGGAGGTTAGGAGGAAGTTTTACACAGAGAGAGTGATTGCCCATTGGAATGGGCTGCCCGAGGAGGTGGTGGGGTCGCCGTCACTGGGGGTGTTCAGGGCGAGGCTTGACAGGATGCTTGGTTCCATGGTTTAGTTGATTGGGTGGTGTTGGATGATAGGTTGGACATGATGATCTCAAAGGTCTCTTCCAACCTGGTTTACTCTATTCTATTCTATTCTATTCTATTGGAAAAAGACCCTCAGTGGTTTCTGTTGATTTAAAATTATCTGCTCTCAGAAATGCATTCCAAAGAATTTTCCTATTAAAGGTTCAGTTACAGAAAAGAGTTAACTACTACCCAGACAGTTCTAAAGAGAAACATTTTAAAGGAAATAACTTAATTACTCTTTCCCCACACACACCCCAGTAAACACCTCCATTAAATAGTGCTTGCTGATGTACAGATAAATTGGAACCAAATATTTTTAAAACACTTTGGTTGGTAATCATGCTGGTTTAGCACAGTTTAGTCTAACAAGCAGCCCCTGCACACGTGGATCAGAAGGGAAAGTAGCAAAAAAAGCTCTGGGGGCACAGAGTTTAATTAAAATAATAAAATGTACAATAATCTTTGCTCAATTTGGAGAAAATGCACAGCAGAAGCAGCAGCAGAAGCCAGCAGTAAAACACCACCACCACCATCCCGCTCAGCACCACCCCTCAAATCTGACGATTTATACTGTATTCAGTGAGATAGATTATGCTTGCACAAGTCCAGAAAAGAAATCGCATGCTTATTATATTTTGACACTGTAAAGGAAATTAAAGAGGTGAATGCTTTCTTTTTTCTATCTTACTAGAGACCCTTCCAATTTTTTAATTTTTTTTTTGCTGTTTTATGTTGCCTAGATATTACTTTCAATATACATTTTGAGCTGCTATAATCCAACAGTTCAAACAGCACATTCTTTTCTGTAAATCTATGTATAGCCTTGACTCAGACAGTCCACTAGAGAGTAGATGTCACTAGTGTTACCTGTGGCAGGTGGCTTGTATTCTAGGCTCTGACTCACCAGATGAAAGGGGTATGGAAGTGTCTCAGTCCAGAAGTTGGGAAGGAGATGAATTTATTTGGTGTCTAATAAAAAATAAATAATGACGGATGTGAAAGCCTTTCTTCAACACTTGACATAATTTAATTGTGAAATTTACAATAGTGTATATACAGGCCAAAAATGTAATGGAATTAGAACAGTACCAGCAGTAAGTCACAGAGGACAGATTTATTAGTGGTCATCAAGAACAGTAAGTCTAAATGTAATCTATACCTGAAAAAGTCCTTAGGACATTTATTTCCACATGTAATGACAGTGGAAGGGCTATTCTTCACTTATTGTTACACTGTTTTCCCCAAGTGTATGCTAATAACTTATGCATTTTATCCATTTTGCACTACAGGTGTAATAATGCATTCTCAGATTTCTCTGTATGAGCTAGTTTTCACTAAGCAATCTTGAGTGATATTTTTATATTTTTTATTATCATGTATAAAGTATTTTGAACTTTCTGATCTTGTCTAAGGATTGTTCAGTATCTAAAACTGTGGTGCAGCAGGCACGCTGGAGGGAAGGGATGGCATCCAGAGGGACCTGGACAGGCTGGAGAGGTGGGCACAAGCCAACCTCATGAGGTTCAACAAGACCAAGTGCAGGGACCTGCATCTGGGTTGAGGCAACCCCAGGCACAAATGCAGGTGGGGCAGTGACTGGTGGAAAGCAGCCCTGAGGAGAGGGACTTGGGGGTGCTGGTGGACGAGAAGCTCAACATGAACTCTCAGTGTGCACTTGCAGCCTGGAAAGCCAATCTGATGCTGGGCTGCATCAAGAGAAGTGTGGCCAGCAGGTCAAGGGAGGTGATTCTCCCCATCTACTCAGCTCTGGTGACACCCCACCTGGAGTACTGCATCCAGTACTGGAGCCCCTATTACAAGAGGGATATGGACATGCTGGAACGTGTCCAGAGAAGGGCCACAAGGTTGGTCAGAGGGCTGGAGCACCTCTTCTATGAGGACAGATTGAAGGAGTTGGGGCTGTTCAGTCTGGAGAAGAGAAGGCTCCGAGGTGACCTAATTGTGGCCTTCCAGTACCTGAAGGGGGCCTACAAGAAGGCTGGGGAGGGACTTCTCAGGATCTCAGGTAGTGATAGGACTAGGGGGAATGGAATGAAGCTGGAGATGGGGAGATTCAGGCTGGAATTGAGGAGGAAGTTCTTCACCATGAGAGTGGTGAAGCCCTGGAATAGGTTGTCCAGTGAGGTGGTTGGGGCGCCGTCCCTGGAGGTGTTAAGACTAGGCTGGATGAGGCTCTGGCTAGCCTGATCTAGTGTGGGGTGTCCCTGCCCATGGCAGGGGGGCTGGAACTAGATGATCCTTGTGGTCCCTTCCAACTCTGACTGATACTATTATACTAAAATCACTTGAAGTGGATTAGCATTTAAAGCTAGTGTAAAAAGAGCATTCAGAATTGTAATTCAGCATATTGTAAGACATTCTTTTAAGTTTACAACTAATTTGTTTTTATTTTTCAACAAGGAAAAAGGATCTGGGAGTGCTGGTTGACAGGCATATGAACATCAGCCAGCAGTGTGTGCAGGTGACCAAGAAGGCAAGCAGTGTCCTGGCCTGTATCAGGAATGGTCCATCCAGCACAAGTAGGGAAGTGCTTGTGCCTCTGTGCTGAGCACTGGTGAGGATGCACCTGTTGTAATGTGTTCAGATTTTGGCCTCTCAATACAAGAAGGTCATCGATTGAGATGCTGCAGCATGTTTAGAAATGAGCAATGAAGCTGGTGAAGGTCTGGAGAACAGCTGTGGGAACTGGTTTGTTTTTTATGCCTGGAGTAGAGGAGGCTGCTCTCTGCAACTATCTGAAAGGAGGCTGTAATGAGGTGGGGATTGGTTTCTTCTCTGAAGTATCTAGTGATAGGACAAGTGGAAAAGGCCTCGAGTTGTGGCAGGGAAGGTTTAGATCAGATATTGGGAAAGGTTTCTCTACTGAAAGAGGTAACTAACAGGCTGCCTAGCAGAGAGTTGAAATCACCATCCTTGGGAGTGTTGAAAAAATGTGTAGAAATGGCACGGTGTTGGGATGATGATTGGACTTGATGATCTTATATGTAATTTCCAACCATAATTATTTTATGATTTTATAATTTCTACTTTGTGAAATTAGATACAAGTGCATTTTTTGAGAAGAAATATGGCTTGACTGACAGAAAATCTAAAAAAGAAAAGTTATTCAGTTCACTTTAATGCTATATTTACTTGAAAAGCCACTTTTGTGGTGAAATTGTAAATTTTTTTTATCACCTATCAATGTTATACTGGAAAATATGTTATAATAAACTATTCAAGGTGAAATAAATCTTATTTACAGTACTAGCCTTTAGCTTTTTCCATTCCTGTTTTACTCCTTTCAATTATTTAAAAGGCTACTCTATTTACTGGCATCCCCAGGGGAATTCTTCATTATAATATTCCTTCCTCAATGCCATAATTCTAGTCTTCCATTATCTTGTCATGCAGTCACATAAGGGTTATCTAATTCAATCATCTTCCAGAATCACACAATTATTTGTACCAATAGAGTCATTACCTTGCACAAACAGTTAATGAAATTATTCTTAATAGCAAATGTATGTTCATTTTGTATAATTTAATGGCCAGAGATTATCTCTCTGGATTTTAAGACTTGTCATGGACATATACCAAACTAAACTACTATTGTGCTCTGAAATATAACCATTTATTTATTTTGAGATTTTGATTAGGTTTTTAGTACTTAATTCATGCACTTTGTACTTCACCTTATTCTTCTGTGGAATATTCAGTCTTTTTATCATTGATAAGTCCCAAAACAAATTATGCACACTCATCTAGATTGTTCATCACTGCTTAAATGGAAAGGGAAAGCTTTGGGAAAAACAAGTCTTGCTTACTTGAAAAATTTAAAACATTAAAGCTATTGCAAAGAAGATTCTTATTGATGACAGTTCTTATGTTCTTTGAACAGATACTTTATTTCATATATGTTTTTCAAAGGAAGAATCACTTGAAGATACTACTTTGGTGTTTCCCACTTAGTCTGTACTGAAATTATGCTGTTTGTACAAAATAAATATATTTAACACTGTAATTCTTTCCCCAAGGCCATGTCATTGTGGTGGTTTGAGCCTTAACGGGGGCTTAAAAGCTCAGATGGGGGCAAGGCTGAGAATCCCTCCCCTGTTTCCCCCCATCCTCTTCCCCAGTAGAGGGAGAAAAAAAGGGAAGGGGAGGAAATCCACCAAGAAATAACTTGGGTTCGGCTTGGAAGTAGAGAGGCAAAGAATTTTTCTTTAAACAGTATATATATATATATATATATATGTAACAAGGACATGCGGGGTTCACAAGGGTGAGGAACAAGGATGGGTGGGAAAAGGAAAATAAAAATGAGATACAGAACCAGTCCTTTGCAAAGTGTGGAAGCAGCAGGGAGGACCACGTGGCAGGGGAGCAGCAAGCCAGCAGCAAGCCTTCCGTCCCCGCAAAGCAGAAGGAAGAGCAAGCAATGGCTGCGATGTCCTCCTTCTTATACCCCTGCTGGACAAGAAGGGGAGGAGGAGTGAAACAGACCAAGTCAGTCTCCCAGGGAAGATAACACCCTCCAGAAAAACTCTCGCGAGCCCTCCCCCCCTGTTTTTTTGTAGCCAACCACAGTCATGTATCGAATGACACCAAGCTGGGGGCAGGTGTTGATCTGTTAGAGGGTAAGAGAGCACTGCAGAGGGACCTTGACAGGCTGGACAGATGGGCAGAGTCCAATGGAATGAGATTTAACATATCTAAGTGCTGGGTTCTACACTCTGGCCACAATAACCCCATGCTGAGGGCTTAGGCCAGAGAGGCAGAGGCTCAGAGGAGACCTTATTGCTGTCTACAATTCCCTGAAGGGAGGTTGTAGCCAAGTGGGGGTTGTTCTCTTCTCCCAGGCAGCCACCAACAGAACAAGAGGACACAGTCTCAAGCTGCACCAGGAGAGGTTTAGGCTGGATGTTAGGAAGACGTTCTTCATAGAAGGAGTGATTTGCCATTGGAATGGGCTGCCCAGGAAGGTGGTAGAGTCACCATCACTGGAGGTGTTTAGGAAGAGACTGGATGGATCACTTGCTGCCATGGTTTAGTTGATTAGATAGTGTTGGATGATAAGTTGGACTCAATGATCTCAGAGGTCTTTTCCAACCTGGTTAATTCTATTCTATTCTATTCTGGAGAAAGTATTGTCCTACACACTTTGTTAAATTTAAAAAAGAGAGCATAAACTTTTTGGCTCCAAGTGGCCATTAGTCACAAAGGATGTAAATACTGAGTGCTAGATAAATCCATTTAATCTGTATTTCTCATAAGCGGTGATCAAGTTACTGGCTTTTTTAATACCTGCATTTTTTCCCAAGGTATATGTGTCTGAGTAAAAAATTATATAAAGCTTTTTGTCACATATGATGGGCATTTTCTATAAAGTCTTCTCTATATTATTCATTCCTTATCTCAAGTTATTAAGCTCACAGAATACACACATGCACACATGTATAGTTTAATATATACCTGTGTGCATGTTTATTTATCCTTGACCAATATAGCTATCCATATATTTATTATTTTTTTAAGAAAACCTTGTAAAATGACTAATATAGACAGATTTCTTTCAGATTCTGGGATACAATTAGGGTCTGAACATCAAATAATTTTCTAAATTCATAGCTTATATTTATTTCCATTGGAGTGCCATCAGTGTAAATCTTTGTTTAAGCTAGGTTTCTTGTGTCAACAGAGAGGTAGAAATACTTCAGAACAAGAGCAATCTAGCCTTGTATCTACACCAAGATGAGAAGAGTCTCTGAAAGTATTTTCCAAAAGAAATGAGAGTGATTGAGTCACTAGCTTAGATGAAGATGCCTGTAAGTACCTGTATTGTGCTATATAAATTCCATCCCATTTCTCCTTAGTACATGAATAGTATTTAGGAAGGCCATTTAACTAATTAGATTTCCTATCTTGGTTATAATACTTGTGTGAACAAAAGCTTCTCTAACAGGTGTATCTGGCAATGCTATAGGCCTGGGGCAGAGTGGCGGGAAAGCTGCCCAATGGAAAAGGACCCAGGTGTGCTAGTTGACAACCAGCTGAACATGAACCAGCAGTGCACCCAGGTGGTCAAGAAGGCCAGCAGCATCTTGGCCTGTGGATGGAACAATTTGCACAGCATTATCAGGAAGTGATCATGCCCCTGTACTCAGTGCTGGTGAGGCCAAACTGCAAATACTGTGTTCAGCTTTAAGCCTTTCACTACAAGAAAGACATTGAATTGTTGGAGACTATCCAAAGAGGGGCAACAAAACTGTTCAAGAGTCTGAAGAGCAGCTCTTATGAGGAGTTGCTCAGGTTACCTCAGGTTGCCCTCTGCTACCTGATATGAGGTTGTAGCAAGTTTGGGATCAGTCTCATCTCCCAGATAAGAAGCAACAGAATGGGAGGAAATTGTCTTAAACAGCAGCAGGGGTGGTTTAGACTGGATATTAGGAAAAATTTCTTTACTGAAAGAGTGTTTAAGCATTGAAACACACTTCCCAGAGTTATGGTGGAATAATCAGTAATCAGTATCACTAAGGTTGGAAGAGACCTCAAAGATCATCGAGTCCAACCTGTCACCACAGACCTCATGACTAGAGTAGGGAGGACACTAGTGCCCACTGCAGGCTTGAACTCACAACCTTCCCCATTAAAGGTCCTATGTGCTACCAACTGAGCCACACCACTCCCCTACTGAGCCACACCACTCCCCTTGGAAGTGTCCTTGGAAGTGTTCATAAAACTTGTAGATGTGGCACTTAGGGACGTGGATTAGTGGTGGACTTGGTAGTGTTAGGTTAATGGTTGGACTTGATCTTGGACATCTTTTCCAACCTTAATGATTCAATGCATTTATGATTACATTGTCATAAGTCATGGAAGTATTAAAGTGAATTGCAAATAAATTATTTTTTAGATGTCCTATAAATTCAACAAAAAAATACTATCAAATGAATTGTTACTAATTCTATTGACATACATTAAAAAAAAGAACAGCATGGGTAGCTGTACTTTTACAGTATGAAGTTTTTCTTCTGTATGATTTGCCTTATTTTCTTTTTCTCAGATTAAACTGTACAAGAAAATGCTGTTCAGGAGAGCACCTAGCATATTAAAACTCCTATGAAGAATCTAGCCCATGAGAGCAGTTTTATTTAATGTACCTTACAGTGCCTTGAATTAATGTAAGATGGGTTCTTGGTCCTTACACCAACCATTACACTCAAAAGGTCTGCTCAGTTTGTGCTGCACTACTTGCTCATGTAGATACAGCCCCTGACACCTTTATTAATTTTGCACTGGAGTCAGACAGGTAAGGGTGGCTGCCTGCAGTATTTATTTCCATCTCCATAAGATCTGTTATCCTTCAAAACATTTCACTTTCTGCACATGTTATAGCAACTAAACTAAGGTTATATGCTATTTACAAGCAAATGCTGAAAGTGAAACATCCTGAAGCTGTGGCTGTATCCCCACTTAGACCTGCTTCTTCCTTCAAAACCCTTATCTTAAAATGAAATCTTCTACTTACATCCTTCAAGGTTAAGGTTCCACATGTACATTCTACAAATCTGCTGCAAACAACTAAGGTTTAACAGTATTAAGAAACTTGTAATTAGATAGAGGTAAACATGCTATTCTAGGAAACCTATACAAACTAAACATTGCAATTATCATCTACAACATGATGTAATTTTTATATTTCTTGATGAATACATAGTTCCATATTGCAAAAATGACAATAAATTTACTGAAAGCTGGAGGAAAATCTCTGGTAAGAGACTGAATTAAAATGCTGCATGAAGATCAGAGGAAAATATGTCAAAATACCAGTGATTTTAGTAACATAAAAAAAACACACACAAAACAAAAACAAAATTAAGAGAATCTTTCTGTGAGATCAACATTTAACCTAAATTAATAGAAATTATCTGAACTGAGCAATAAATTGGCCTGTTCTATTTATACAGTCTTTCATTTTCTGTGTTAATACCTTCTGCAATACTTAAGGTACAAGTCACAGGAGGTGTAATATAAGTCAGAAGAACTGTATAGATACAAGAGATTTTGGGAGGGGGGTTGGTTTTGGTTTTTTTTAATCTGAAAGGAACTATTTCATTTTTTTACAGACTCCAGGTGAAGTAGTTAGAACAGAAAGACTGAGGTAGGTAACAATCAAGATCCCTATACAGATAGTATGCAATTCATATATTAAATTAATAAATTCATAACCAAAAGCTTACATATTTTTTAGTTATGATTTTATATACAGATAATAAATTTTTACCAGTCCCAGTGGTTATTGTAATTGGACTTCCAAATATTGTATCTTCAACTGGAAATGCTTCTGAAAATAAAACTTTCAGTCTCTCCAGCCAGTACAATCTTTACTACTTCCCTCTCATTTAGTTTTTATCTAGAATTCATTAATTCATGAAGGTCAAAAGTCCTTCAACTAGTATGGAAAAAAACAAGAATTTCAAATCCCACAGCAGAAAAAAAAAAAAAAAAGTATTTAAAGATTTTTAACTTTCTGCTTCTGCCTTTTGGAAGGTTGATCGGTCCCTGTGTGACAGTAATATTAATGTCTATTTCCTGGAGAGTAGATGTCCTCAATTATGCAGTATAAATTGAAGGTAAAAACAAAACTCTATTAGTATGCATCTTTATACTTCTTTGCCCCTCCACAGTTTCCTCATAACAATGCATTTTCTCTTCTGCTTACCGCAAAGAACTATTCCTTTAACTCCTCCAGAGACTCTGTAATAGTGATAAATTATGCTCAAAATCACCTGGATTTTGGTACTTGAATAGCCAAAGGAAATTTTTATTTCCCTTTAGTTTTGGGGGGTTTTATATATTAAACAAAAGAGGAATATTAAACTAAATATTTAAATGTCACAAGTACTGAAAAATTATTCAAACCCATCCCTGTTGTAGTTACCATCTATGCCATTTGAAAAATGTGCTTCTTTCTCATAATATATTTGGGTTTCTTTTCATTTATGTAATTGTAATTAACTAATATTGTTAAGTTCTGGATCACGTATTTATCTTATTGCTACCTTTTTTTTCATGATGGTACTACATGAAGCATGAAACCAATCTTACATGGGAGAATTTGGACCTTGCAGCCACATTCCTATATGTGAAAATAATAAGCAATTTTTTAAACGTAGGTCATAAGGACAGCCCCCATATGAGTGACACATATATAAAGCTGTTAACATCTACATGTCAATTTGTGTCATCTTGTTGTAGTTTGAGCTGGGTGCCCCCCTGGTGCATTCACTTCCTGTGTCCAGAAGTCCAGCCCAGAGGGATGGACACAGGAAATTGTGTATTTCCTACCATAATTCTTTGCACCACTATAAGATCCAGTGCGGAGTCTGGCACTTCCTCTTTCCTTCCCTCTCCGAGACTTGGTAACTGGGGGAGAGATCTCCCGGCCATGGGCCTGACTGGGCCCAAGGCCACAGGGGGATGGGCAGTCTCAGGGCCAGCTGAGACTAGCCCAGCAGAGGGAGGGGGAAGAAGGAGCCCTGGGGGTTTTGGATGCACCCTCAGGTGGGGATGGGATCTTTCTTTGTCACTGCGCTTTGGGTTTTCTGTAACATTCACTGCTTTCGATTTAAACTTTCATCACTTTTGCAATCTGTTTCTCTGAGTCGTTATTTCTGCCTGTGGTGGGGAGGGGACCTGCCCCAACCCATTACACATCTGTATTTCTTTCTCTTTTTTTTTTAACCCGCTTACATAACAGAGTAACCTGAGCAGGCAGCTATGGGTTGGCATCTTCTGGTTCTCATTTAACTAAGCAGTGATCTCAGGGTAGACTTTATCCCATTGCAATAGTAAAGTTGTGACTGATCTACATCAAAGTTCAGAACATAAGGGTTGCATGAGAAATTATGAATTATGAAAATCTAGAAAAGGGTATGGAATCACTGGAGTGAGTCCAATGCAAAGGTATAAAGAGGATTAAGGGACTGGAGTATCTTTCATTTGAGAAGGGGCAAAGAGGGCTGGCACTGCTCAGCCTGGATAAAAGAAGATCAGGGAAATGAAAAAGAGAAAGACTCTTCTCAGTGGTGCCAAGAGGCAGTCTGCAGCTTTTTAAACATATGCTGTTCTGTATGAATGTATGAAAACAGTTGTTTACTGTCAGGGTGGTGGACACTGGAACATATTTCTCAGGGACGTTGTGGTGTCTTCATTTGCAGAGATATCCAAAACCTGACTGAACACAGTCCTGGACAGCTTGATGTAGCTGACCATACTCTAATTTGAGCAGGTAGTAACCAAAACAATCTCCACTTCTTCTTTTTTTTTTTTTTTTTTTTTCCTGATTTCAATCATGCTATGATTCAGTGTTTCATCTTTTCAGCTGGATACTCATCCCAGTATTTTTATTGATGCACTTTGCCTTTTCTCAAGAAAGATTCACAAGGTTTTCCTGACACCATGTGTGCCACAATTAAAGAGTTCACACTTGTCAACAACACCCTAACAAAAAAGCCACTGAAGTCACAGGGTCTGCATCATCCCCTTGGATTCTTGCGTTGGTAAGAGTGGGGTGTCTCAGCTTCAAAAAGAAGAGTGGTGAATGCCTCTTTTGAAGTGCTAGAATGATCTTTACTCCTAAATTATTTTTCTGGCTACATATAACATGACAGGTGCCTTAAGAATTTCCTGATTGGCAAAGCATATATCAAGAAAAAGATTCATCTTATACTTACTTAAGTTAGTTAATCAAGTCTGTGCTAGTTTCCACAGGCTTACTTTAAAGTGAATAAATACAAACAGTTCTGGAGAGTTATAATTTCAGAAACTCAGGATCATATATCGAAATAGCATACTGAGCTAATTTTAAAAAGCTATAGATCATGACTCTGAGTGCACACCAATGAGACTGTATAGTCACAAAAATATTCACACTAAATGTTATTTAAACAAAATTTGCTTTTATTCCCAGACTTCAAAGTCTGATTTAATCTCTAACTGTTAGCCATTATTTGTTTTTAAATTCACAGAGAACTTTCTTATCTGGATTACCTTGAGACTTTGTTAATATTCTGTTCAGTTTTTCTTCAAGACATGCTGAAATACCACCACAGCTGCCTGAAAAATCCAGACCAAATTTAGCAAATTCAGACAGACAACCTCACTGGTTTTAAATTATATGAGTTATGAAAAACAAAACAAAACACCAAACACACACCCTCACCAAAACCCCCAAACTTAGATGGCTAGTGAGTTCATGATATATCATGGAACAGGGATGATGCCAAGTGTATGCTGAAAATTATTAACAATATTAATTGTTATATTTGGTATGTAGTAGTAGTATTAATGCTATTAAGACCTAGAATCAAATTGCCTTAGTTAGGCCCTACTGTCATCTAATTTGGTAGTCAATCAGAGAGTAAATATGAAACAATATTTTTTGAAGAGTAAGCAAAACAAATTCTGTTTAGGTGATTCGAGTGTAATACTTTTCTTATCAGGATGTTTTAGAAAAAGAAATATGTAGCAAACAGTTTATAAAAATATCCAAATCCCCAAAACATTAAAAGTAAACAAGAAGGAACAATGGTAGAATAATTGAGTATATCTATAAATAAGGTAAATCTGTTATATTATTTAACAAATTTTGCTAAATACCAATGTAATAAAGTTCCAAGTAAGACATTGTGTCATGCCTTAGCCCCAGCCAGCAACTAAGCACCAGACAGCACATTCTTAGTCCTTCCTGGTGGGATGGGGAAGAAAATCAGAAGAATAAAGGTGAGAAGAATGATGAATTGAGGTAAAGACAGTTTAGTAAGTAAAGCAAAATCCATGGATGCAAGCAAAGCAAAACAAGGAATTTATTCACCACTTCCCATTGGCAGGCGAGTGTTCAGCCATTTCCAGAAAAGCAGGACTTGGGGAAGACAAACACTCTAATTCTTAATGACCGAGTCTTCCTCTAGCTATGTGTTGAATATACATCATCTAATATTGGAATATTCCTTGGGTCAGTTGTCCTGGCTGTGTCCCCTCCTAAATTCTTGAACACTCCCAGCTTACTCAGTTTTAGAGCAGGGTGGAAAAAGAGAAAACTGTGATGCTGTGTAAGCACTGGTCAGCAATAGCACAAACCTCCCTGTATTACCAACACTATATCAGTCATAAATCTAAAACATAGATCTATACTTACTACTATGAATAAAGTTAAATCTGTCCCAGTCAAAACCAGTGCATGCTGGTAAACTGAACTGCATTGACAAGATTTTGTTCAATAATCCACAGTCCCTACCCCCTCGACCACAAATATTTAGTACTTCCAAATTAGCCAGATAAAACTTTTCTCTAGTGTAAAGTCTAAAATTCAAACTTAAGTAGTTCTTAGTTGTTTCAAAATATAAAACATTCCCTTTATTAGACAAAGAACTGCCTACAATTAGTCAACCATAAATGTAATTTTTATAGTCATAGAGAAATAAAATACATTTAGATATATAGTTAGAGTAAGGACTCCTTAGACAGAGGTCCCATGTTAAGGGGAGTAAATCTGACTGCCAGGCTGCTTCTGTGTGGAGAGAATATAGCAGGACTCTCTTTTACCCTAGCTGAGTTTGGTTATGGTCAATTTCTTAATTATTTGGAGGGCCAAGCCCTCCAAGCAATAAAAAGACATCTGGGCCTGAAGGCACCAGCTAATGCCTGAGGCATCAAGTTCATCTTTATCAGCCTAGCAAACCTGTGATTGTACCAGCCACACATCTCATCTGCAGACTGTGTGCATCTTAAACAATGCACGAGAAAGGCCTTGTTTATTCCAGCACCTGTATTTTTCTGTTTCCTTCATTACATTTTACAAAAAAAAAGCATGCAATACAAGTGTACTCTATTAGAAGAAGAAGAAAAAGAAAAATAGGTATTCTGGTCTTTGTGGTGTCTTCTGTTTATTTATCTGCTATAATAATAGAAAAAATGATAAAACAAACAAACAAAAAAAAACGTCTTCTGAGAACTATGAAAGGGCCTCCTTTCACTTTTGAAGTGTACTGTTATTTGTCTAAGAGATCTACATGTTTTATTTCCCATCTCTATTTTTATCACTTTCAGGAAGAATTAGAATAACCAGTTTAATTTCTGAAGTGCTAAATGTTCCCATTTGAAATTTAATTGCAGTCCATCTGGCCTTAGTTAAAGCAACAGCTTAAATAGAAGATATTAAGTAGAACATAATTACATATTACATTTCAAAAATTGAAAATTAGAAAGTAACTTGATTGAACAATCTGCAGTGCAACAATATATATCACACAGAATATACCTTCATTCCAAAACTAACAGCTAACTGGGATAATTTATGTAATGATTACCATGTGCTTCCTCTTTTTGAATTTTTCTCTTTGACATTTTTACATTAAGAAAACATTAAGTTTTGCATTTTAATGTATTTTTTCCATATAAATTACCAACCAGTTACTCATTATGGTTATGACCATGCATGGCTTTTGGCGCTAATATATCTCTGAAAGTATATTGCTTCTAATTCTAAATCATCAGCTTTATCATTTAAAAGTTAACTCCTCTCTGAAGCTGAAGTAATATAGTTTCTTTGTCTTCAGCAAAACTATTCTAGTTTAGTGAAGCTAGAGAATTTGTTCTTTTCTATTGCACCTTTCTTTCTCATAGGCTTTAATTCAGTAAAATAATTGAATATTCTTCTACAGTTAGAAATTTATAGTTCCTGTATCTGCTCTGGAGCTTCCTGTTTTTCTTTCCAGCTATGAATGTATATGGACTGTTCCAAATGCAACATGTCTAACAATGCTAGGTTTTCGTTATCTTTCTTTTCACTACTTCTGACACCAGATTTTCCTTTCTGCACCCATTCAGTTTCTCTTCAGTGGCCCTTTAATTCTTTATTATGTGTTGCCAGCTCAGGCTGCTCCCTGGTTTAATCCACACCTGTTCTCATTCTTAACTGCTGTCACCTTTCTTTTGTTCATCCCCTTTTGCGTGCAAGCATGCATAGCCCTTGTCTTTCTGTCTGCTGATCACCTGGATTCCCATTTTTAAACAACAGAAAATAGAAAGAGAAGATAGTTGAACTCCTCTGGAATTCTCTCCTGCAAAAGACTACAACTATTTTAGATGTCAGTCACAACAGATTACTAATAGTAGTCTATGACAACACCTGATGTACTGTCCTGCTTTCATATGAAGTAAAAAAGTACCAGGGAAGTGCATGTCAAAAGACACATCAGTTTTAATAATACTAGGATTTAATTCCAGCACATGTATCCACAGTTCAGAATTGGTGTTAATGATCAACAATGTTTGCAGTGATCTGTGTAACAAAGCAAACAAGAATGTAGGAACACACAAATTTATTTCTAACTTATCTTTTAAGTACTGAAGCAAAGTTATATCACAAACGGCACCATTCACTGAAATTTGTTGCCTTAAATAAGTTCCATCAAATATATATAGATATATATACATAGATATATATGACCTGAGAACTCGTCACACTGCATTAGGCTTATTAAAGAAAGATCTGAAGCCATGGCAATTCACAAAGACATGTTTTCATATAAGCTAGAATATAAATAAACTGCTCTGTAGGAGAGGCTTTCATTTTTCTTTGTCAAGAAGGGGAGTTCACTAGAGAAAATGTATGCAATGTTTTAATGTTCAAAGAATGCTAGGAATTTCTATTTTGGTTTACATAAAATTATTTTCTTCTTCTTCTTAAAAATAAGATTATGTTCACCAACTGACTTAAAACATTAGCTTCTAACTTGATAGCATAGATAAAAGTCAAGACTTGTTTAAGTGTATCTTAAAACAAGAATATTAAGTTCAGCCACGTGGAAGAAGTGTAGTTTTAGGAAAAATATAAAAACAAATGAATTGTCCCATGACATGAAATAACAGCATCAAAAGTGTTAGAAGTATAATACTTGACCTTGGTGGACTGTTGATGAGCTGAAAGTCTATTCATGATTCTATTGATGAGCCCTGGAATCTATTGATGAGCCCTGAAATCTATTCAGATCTGCATAATGATCTGCTCCTGATTACAACTTTTTGCTGTTACTGAAGAAATCTGTGATGGCAGAATCATATTTAAATGAAGGGTTTCTCTTTTTGTCATAAAAAGGGGGGATCATCTTCAAAGGAACATGAGCATTTAAGTCAACATGCACATGCAATTTGTCACAAGTTTGGGGAATTTTGGTTTTATCCAAGCTAGCATTGCAGCTACCTTTACTTAATTTTTGCAGTATTTCTCTCATAAATTCCACAGAATGACATGCACAGTATAATTACATTCAGCAAAGTGTCTAAGTGCTTAGCTTTTGGCACATGCTTCATGGGTATCATATGAATAAACACAGTTGTAAGCAAAGACTAATTTACATATATGTCTAACTGCATTGCTGAACTTAGTAACTCAGTTGTTACTCCACTGAAACAAGAAAATACTATTCTATAGACATTGATATGCCTGAAAAAAGCCACATGTGTTTCTTTATATAGAATCATTGCCTATAGAAATCCATGAGTTCAAAATCCCAGTAGGTGAAAGAGTCATTCTGAGGGATGGCTAGGATCCAAAAGTAATTTATTTGCTTTGTGTGAATCTGCTGTTGGTGATAGTAATGGTGTACTTGTTAATTGCACTGTGCTGGGGGAAATGAGTATCCAAGACCTGTTTAATTTTCAAATGCAGACCTAGACATAGGAGGAGTAGTTCTAACTTGAATCAACAGGTATCTAGTGATGAGGAGATAGGGGAAATGGTTAGAGCTAAACAGTCCATTGGTAAGGTGGCTTTGAATGGGGCTATCAGTGATTCCAGCAATCAGCCAGGAGCAGCAGCAACTCCTAAGATGGTGACCTTCTTCATCGGCAGGACCAGAAGTGTGCTCTGCAGCAGCTGTTTTGTCTCAAAACCTGTTGGCTTCTGTTAAGCCTGCTGTAAATTCAAACACAGCTCCAATTAAGCAAGTAGCATCTTTAGATCTTTTATAATGAGGATGGTGAAATACTGGAACAGGTTGCCCAGAGAGGAAGTACAATTTTTGAGCAACTTGCTCTAGTTAAAAAAGTCCCTGGTCACTGGAGGGGACTTAGAGTTGGAAGGGACCTTTAAAGCTCACCCATTCTAAGTATTCTGTGATTTTGTGATTCTGTGGTTCGATTTGAGACAAAGTAATATAAATATGAAATAAAATTTGAAATAACACATTTCAACTAAACAGTATTTTCATCCACATTAAGAAAATTGAGGGAATATTTTTTTCTTATAAAAATTATCAAACTCTTCAGATGTGCAAAAGCTGGGCAAGGAACAATCAATGCCAATAATTCATATTTTGAGTTATTTCTGAACTAGACTATTCCTGCTTTAAACAAGTTACTTGACAGCAGCATTCTGTCTATATTTGAGCTTTGTCTACTGCAAATGTCAGTGTGAGCACTATGGACAACCTATGATGAGATTATGTGCCATATTTTAATCCAGAAACACTGCATTTATGATAGAATAATTTAAAAGAATCTCTGAGATTTAGATCTTCATTCTGTTATTTCAATGGCATGTAAGGACTCACAAATCAAGGTAAGGGTACTTGACATAATACATGTAACTAAGAGACTGAACTTGGTAAAAATATTTAGGAAAAAGAAAGTATTTGGAATACTTTGGAATGTCTTGAGTTTCCCTTAAGAAAACTACCATTCTAGTGGTTGCAGGAATATCTGTAGAATTTACTGAATTATACAATACGATACAACACAACAAGGGAGCTCTCAGATTAAACATTAGTAAAATAAAAGAAAAGAGAGAAATATGGACACGGGAAGGGAAGGGAAGAGAAGGGATGGGAGAAGATGATAATGGAGATTGATGTGGTTGAACAGGTGGCTGCTTTAAGGGTGTCAGAATTACTAAGAACAGTCAAAGGCAAAATAGAGAGGCTACTCCAAATTACTTAGTGAGAAGAAAACACACATTTACAGCATCTAGCATTTTCTTTCACAGCTGCTGCAGGGTCCTCTTGGTGATTAAAAGAAAAGTAGAAACAGCAGGTAGGTTGTTATATCTTTGACTACACTGCCACTTAAATAAGGGAACACATTTTTCTGTCTTGCCTTGTATCATTTATAGTTTACCTCCACAGCTGGTGGCTGAGATGTATTATTGTACTATTTATCCAAGGTTCCCTCCGACCTTTGATGATCTGTATTCCATTAACTACTTTGCTCTATCAGATGTGCCAAGAAATTAACTGAATTTCTTGACTGAAACATGGGACAAAATTAGAACTAGCAAGGTGAGTGCTATTGCTATTTCACAGAGACTTGCAAACATTCTTCTTGCACCCACTCTTCTTTGGCTTTGCTGGGGCAAATGATTGAATGTGTACTGCCTGCCCCTCTGGGTGAAGGCAAACTGAGGCATGCATTCCTCCACTATGGGAATAGAGAAGAAAGCATTAGCAATATCTATGGTAGCATATAATTTGGCCTCTTTGTATTCCAGCTCATACTGGAGTTCCATCATATCTGGTAGAGCCGCACTCATGAGTGGAGCTACTTCATTCAGGGCATGGAAGTCAGCTCTCAGATGACATTCTCCATTTGGCTTTCAAATAGACTAAGTTGGACTGTTGAGAGGTGAATGAGTTTTTCTGATGATATTCTGATGTTTCAATTGATGAATCAAGTTGTGAATGGGCACCAAAGATTCACAGTTGGTTCTGTATTGTCTGTGATGCACAGTTTGAGAAGCAACTGACAGCTTTACATCCTCTATCTCATGTTGTCCCACAATTGCAGATTCATCTGAAAGCTCAGGTCTAATAGACAACTTCAATTTTCCTCCATCAATTTCTACTGTTGGTATTCCAAAAGCCCATTTGTAACCCTTAGGGTCTTTGAAATACCCTTCTCTCAGAAAATCAATTCCCAAAATACAAGGTGCGTCAGGTCCTGTCACAACAGTATGCTTCTTCCACTCTTTCCCAGTTAAACTTATGTCAACCTTCAATTTAGCCAAATCTTGAGACCCACCAGCGACTCCCAGAATAGTATAGGCTCTGATCCCTGATAATTTGATGGTAGTATGGTGCACTGAGCTCCTGTGTCAACCAAGGCCCTGTATTTCTGAAATTTTGAAGTGACAAGGCCACTGGATGTACACATGCCAATAGATTCTATTATCTCCATTATCCCTGTCCTTCCCCTGGCAGGAGACAAGGCACCCCTAATTACAGGGAATACATCCACATGCACAGTTGATGCAGCATGTAGTCTTAGTGTTAGAATCACTTCTGGAGAAATGAGAGTTGTCCTGGGAAACTGAGGAAGGGACAACTACCCTTCTGGTATTGCTACCTCAGGCTCTGCCACTTTGCAGTTTGCTTAATCTCATGAAAAGATCAGAAGCTGGTTGACCATCCCACCTACTCATGTTTTCACCAAACTGGTCATGCAGGGTTGTCCAAATATTCCCATGTGATTGCCTCTGTTGTCTGTTTTGGTTTGACCTATTTTGGAATGGCCTTCTGTTCCTAATAGCTGAAACTTGTATCCATTTGTAAGAAGGGGAATAAACGTATATCCATTTCTTAGAAGAGAAATTGAGTTCATCCCCCTTTGTCAGTTTGGATATGGAGGTTTTAAATTCCTCCTTCAGCTCTTTCATGCAATTCTTTATCTCCCCAGACAGAGTTTCAATGGCTGAGACCAAAGAAACATGTGTGAGACTATCCTCCAATTGCCTCATTTGGTCAGTGAAATAGCATCCCAAAGGGATAAAATGCCTCAAAAATGCTCTGAACCAGACAATGGGGCAGAGCCAACAGGTCTGGTTTTTCAGGAATTGCCCACGTCACCCAGGCTTGCCTGATCATATCCTGGAGCCCAAGTGGGCCAGGTGGGCGTGCCTTTAGCCACGTTTGGAGAAAACCCTTTCTATAGGTTACAGTGACAGTGTTTTATCTCTCAATCTGTGTTGTCACTGGCCATTATTGTCTTGGGAAATCTATAAGTACCAGCCCAGAGAGCCAGAGCCTTGCCTTGCAATTGTCCACGCTCTGGAAGGAATCACATGCCTCACTTGGAAGCTGAACTGTGTTTCAGTTTACCCAGACAGGACTGCAAAGACCCCTCACTGCATTAGCATTGTAAAGACCAGGAGCAGACAGATGCAGCTTGCCAGACTGAGAGGCAAAACTCCAGAGGAGCTGAATCCCTAGGACAGTTTTGTTTTACTGGGAGAAGTGACAAGTGCCGCTGTGAAGGATTGCAGCAGTAGAACCTCTTTTCTACAAAGCTTTCAGCTACAAAGGCTTCAGGAATAAATCCTGTCTCAGCAACAAGCTGCAGACACCAACAGAAAGTGAAAACTATGCTCCTGCAGCTTCCACGTGGTTGACGCCATTTTAGTTTTGTTTAAATTCCCACAGGTGCCGCAGGGTTCCAGGATCAGTGAGTAATTACAAAATCTGATTTTTATAAGCATCTATTAAAGGTCTGTTGCCCTGGGGAATTCTGGAGTTTCCCCCCACCTGGTGGGCAATCACCGGCTTCATTACCAATGTTCCTTTTTTCACTCTTTACAGTTTAAAGTGTTGTTTGTTGTTTCTGGATTTTTGTACATATCGTTTAAATTGTTACTTGTTCCTGCTGGTGAGATATCTGTTCCACAACTGAATATTTCGAACCAGTAAACAGGTTTTATTAATATTTTTCATGGGATTTTTATGATTAATAAAGTTATTAATCTCTTTATTAATCATTTCACTTATTGAATATTAAATAGCCTTTTTGCGATCATAACAAATAGCCAACAGTAGAAGGCACTTTACTATAATTTCTTGCCTCTATTTTGCTTGCCAATATAGTAGCATGATTAGGATGAGCAAGTTTAATGAGCTTCTTGGCAACACCTGTTCCCTCAGGAATTTCATCAGGATTCAGAGGACTATGATTCCCATAAAGTATTTCTCTCACAGCAAACTCTCTGAAACATTTTATTCCATTATCTATCATAACCCATGTCTGAGGGTTCTCTGGGAGGTCATCCCTGGAGGAACAGCCAATAAAAGGCATGCCCACAGAGAAACTCTACCAAGGCAACTGTCTAAATTCTTGTCAATTCCAGTATCTTTCACCAAGGTTCCCAGCTGGGCCACTGACTTGTGATCCACCATTAAAGCAGGATCACCCATGTCAAAGCATCTTCCTAACCAGCTCATTATTGGCTCAGTGTCTCCTCTAATGTAATCCTTTCTTACATGCCTAATTTCCTGCCTGGGTGCATTAGCTGACTGCATATCATCCTTATCATCTTCATCCTCATCACCCTCATCTTCATTATCTTGCTGTCCCCTTGTTGAAAGCCTCTGTAGGATCTCCTTAAGTTCAGCTGCACCTCCTTAAGTTCCTGATCTACTAGGACTCATATCCTGTTTTGCATCTCTATCATCCACTGGTGGCTTCACAAAGTCTTTAAGACAGACTTTCTCTTCCTCATTACTATCACCCTGAGCAATTTTCTTAGTTTGACTTCTGGTCTGCATTTGAGAAGAAGTCCCCTGCAAGGGGTCATCTAAGACTGGTTTGTGTTCCTTTCTCTTTGCTTTACATGGAGAGCTTGGACCTGGATCAGAAGGATCCTTGTCCTCAAGTGTCTTGTACAGAGTAACAACCAGGATTACTGGTGCTGCTTGGGAGTTCACCACGAGACAAGCGGAAGGGTCTTGCACAGAAACATCATCAGTGGGCACTCTTTGTGACCCTGCTGCTACCACTGCTGGACTCACTTCCAATCCAGCCATTGAGGGTGGAAGTCCTTCTGCCTTGGAATTGGCCACTGCCTGTGGAACTGCCACTGCTACCATTGCTACCACTTGGGCAGGGGCTATAGGCAAAACTTCCAGGACAATCACTTTTATGGGCACAGCCAGGTCTGCCACCACCACTGCCTTTATGGGCACTGGCATGGGGTCTGCCACCTTTACCAGCACCACTACTGTAATCACCAAACCTCCTTAACTTGTATTTAAACCAAAGGAACAGCTTATATACTATGTACTTGCCAACCTTATCAATCTGTGCAGAAACAAACCATTTGTAAAGCATCACTCTTAAGACAGAGTATACCAAATGCCACAAAACCCAAAACAGCTCCATTTTGGCTTCCTTAATCTGAGCAGGAATTAATCAATCAAGCAATGCCCCTTCTAAATATGTTTTCCAACAGTCATGGTGATCTCTACCCTCCTTTTGATTTTCTAACTGTAAAATGACTGTCATTCTATCTCATTAGAAAACTATGTAATAATTCAGATTTGGTATATTTCATACATTCTGGCATATGAAGTCACATTCCTGAACATGAACTCATTTACAAGACATAACCTACACTAAATTCAAATTTCTTGCCGATGTTGAAAGAAGTATGTTTCAGAAATTTATCGAAAAAAAAGAGGGGGGGTGAAGGTGAACACATAGCAGAGATTTTTGTGTTAAAGCTTCTGCTATGTAAGATGGACAGGTTAATCAAGTTTTATCCACTCACAGTAATTAGACAGAACCTGTAATAATAGGGAGAATTATTTATCAGAAACTGAAGTTGTTTGCTAATTATGAACCATGGGGACTCTTTATATTTCAGCAAAAGCTTTTACGCTATCTTTGGTTTGCAAGACTAGTGCTAATTACCGTACAGATTAACAGCTATCAAGTATGTCCTACATTCAGTATAAGTGAATAGAAATTATTCTGATATGTAGAAAACAAATAAATCAGATTGTTCATAGACTGCTTTTAACTCCTATGTGCCCACATAGTCATGACACTCAATATGCCTTGGCTCAAGACATAAAAAGGTAAGCCATGTAATAGAGAGCGGACAGTCTTGCAAGTTTGACTTGTATATCTGTATATAGTGTTTATACTTTACAGAATGAAATTACTTTAATTCTGACACGTTTTACTGCCATCCTTAGGACAGCAGATGACTAACTGCAGCAGTAAGAAAACATCTAAGAAACTTAGTTATCGCCTTTATTATTCCTTTGGTTTTTCTCTGTTTCAGCATGAATCAGGATGATATGTTTAAACTATGACAATAGGTACCCAGTTTTCATGCACAAGTATTCTTGGGAATGTTTTATCACATTCTAAAATCACCACAACATCCCATAGGAGAAAGTAACATAAACCAACTTCCTTTCTTTGGATAATTGACTACAGCAGTGAGAACCATACTTGAATACCAGTTTTCTTATCCATAAAGAAATCATAAGTGCTGGGGGTGAGAGCCTGAGAAAAAAGAGAGAGTGAACTGACAAATCCAGGGGAAAAAAATCAAAGAATCAGTGTGTTCATATTATATTTTTGTATCTTCAATGAAAGTATCAGCTGATAGAAATTTCTCTGCTCTAGCCAGCAGTTCAAATTTTATTGGTTCAGACTGTGTTTTAGTCACTGTTGCCCATGCAGAGTAGGACAATGTAAAGAAGTTGTGCTTTGCAAATAAAGTGAGACTTTGGGTTTACTCAAGACCATAAATAAAAAATACTATTACGATTTCTGCGTACTGTCGTTTTAGGGCAAGGTTAAGTTATATAGATAATTTCACTGCACTTGAAGTTTCTTAATACTTTTGGGAATATTTAAGTACTCTTTCTCATAGATTAATATGTGGATAATTATAATGTTTTCCAAGGATGATTTTGGGAGATAGAGCTCAATGTTCTGTTGGGGATTTTATATTATTTACAGTGTTTCACACAGAGTCTTAAGCTGAAATCTTCTACAATAGAGATTTACTTTCTCTGGGTTTCCTTCTTCCTGTCTGCTCTTCCTCTGGGAGCACAGAGGTATTATTTTTTCCTCCAGAGCTTTTTTTTCATTTCTCTTTTACTATTGTTGTCTGTCTTAAATATGTTTTTGCTCCTCTGAGCTTCTGTAACAACAAGCATGGAGGGTTGTTGTAGAACACACAGCCTCTGAATCTGACCTTTCACATATGGGATGAATTTCTTATATGATCTCTATCTTCTAACAGGGATACTCGTCAGGTACAGAATTATAAATTGTGTTGAAAACTGAATTCTTAGTCTGCATTTATCCTTGACTAAAGCAGTCTACTTTGTTTATATCAGTGGGATTTGATACCAGTGGGGAGATTGCAAGTTTTAATGTTTGTGCACCACAAATAAATAAACTACTTGAGGAATAAACTTTTTTAAAAAAGAAAAGAAAATTGAATCTGGAATGTAGTCAAAAGATGGTTCTACTGAAGAAAGAATTGTAGGCTTTTTTTCTTATTGGACAAGCATAGTACAAGAACATGGAAACAGCATACAATCAGACAAATTACTGTACTATGCCTGCTACTGTAATAATGTGTTCTAACATCTCTGTTTTGATTGTGTAGTTTATTCACTAACTAATTTTTTTTTTCTCAAGTCTGGGAAGAGAAATATTTCCTTCAGCCATAAATGATAATCCTATATAAATAAAATTGAAGAAGTTTTATTATTCTGTGAGAAGTATCAGGGTTCAGATTTTGTGCCTAAGCTTGTTTCTCCCAACACAAGGTGACCTCATCCAAACTGTGTATGGGAGACAGTCCCCAAGCACTTTGTAACCCTGAAATTCATCTGAGTACTGACAGACTGCAAGCTTGTACAAAACTAATCTGCTTTCTGCCAGCTCAAGAATGCATAAGACTAAATACCCATGCTTGAGCTGTATACTCTGATCTTTCTAGGTGCATCCCATCAGGGCCCATGTATTTTTGGATGTCCAGATTACTTAACTACTTCCTAACCCAGTCCTCATCAACCAAGGAAAACTCCTCCTTTGTCATGTCTTCCTCTGGGGCCTTGGGTCTGGGGCTCCTGAGGGCAGTCTTCAGTAGTATAGATGGAGATGAAGAAGACATTTAGTAACTCTGCCTTCTTTGTATCCTCTGTCACCAAGGCATTCACCTCATTCAGTACTGGACCTATATTGCCTCTGGTGTTAATATTGCCTGCAATGTATTTGAAGAAGGCCTTTCTGTTGTCCTTGACCTCCCTTGCAAGGTTGAATTCCAAGGAGGTCTTAGCCTTCCTAGTTCCCTTCCTACATCCTCCGACAACAGTCTTATACTCCTCCCAACTGGCCAGCTCCTCCTTTCATGACCTGCAGACTCCATTCTTCCACTTATTTGCTCAGCAGTTCCCTACTTAATCATGCAGGTCTCCTAGCTCCCTTTCTTAATTTCCTACTTGTTGGAATGCTCTTGTGCTTGGAAGAAGTGGTCCTTGAATATTAACCAACTCTCATGGGCCCTGTTATCTTCTAGCACCCTGTCCCATGAGATTTTTCCAATCAATTTCTTGAAAAGGCCAAAGTTGACCCAGCTGAAGTGCCAAGGTTGTGATCCTGCTTGATAATCTGTGCCTACCACACAAGATCCCAAATTCCACCACCTTGTGATCACCACAGCCAAGACTGCCCTCAACCTTTACTACTTCAACTAAACCCTCCTTGTTAGTGAGTATCAGGTCCAGTAGTGCTCCTCTCCTAGTTGGCTCATCCACCATTTGCATCAAGAAGTTATCACCAATACACTGGAGGAACCTCCTGGACTGTGGGTGGCTGGCTTAGTAGGCCTTCCAGCAATATCTGGGTAGTTAAAACCCACCATGAGAACCAGGACTTGTGATTTCAAGGCTGCTGTCAGCTGCCTGTGGAAAACCTCATCAACTTCCTTGTCCTGATCAGGTGGTCGGTAATAAACACCCACAACATTATCAGTCATGCTAGCCTGCCCCTTAATTTGCACCCACAAACTCTCAACTCACCCCTCATGCACCCCTGGACAGAATTCAATGCATTCTAGCTGTTCCCTCATGTAAAGAGCAACTCCACCACCTTGCTTTGTTGACCTGTCTTTCCTAAAAAGGACATAGCCATCCATGACCATATTCCAGTCATGTGAGCTGTCTCACCATGTCTCTGTAACTGCCACCAGATCATAACCTCTTGACCGCACATGGATTTCTAGCTTCTCCTCTTTATCCCCCATGTTGTATGCATTGGTGTGCAGGCATGGCAGGAATCAAACTGAGCACACCAATTCTACCCTGCTGGGGTGGGAGACTCTGTGAGACTTTAACTGTGCTGCTGTGTCACCAGCATGCTGCAGAGCAATGGGCTGAAGGCCCTTACTAGCCCCCCACCCCTCCAGCCTTGGTGTGTCATCCCTCAGCTTGTCACATGAAGGCCTGATGATATCATTATCACAGTATCACAGTATAACCAAGGTTGGAAGAGACCCCAAGAATCATCAAGTCCAACCTGTCTCCACAGACCTCACAACTAGACCATGGCACCAAGTGTCACGTCCAATCTCCTCTTGAACACCTCCAGGGACGGTGACTCCACCACCTCCCTGGGTAGCCCATTCCAATGACAAATGACTCGCTCAGTGAAGAACTTTCTCCTCACTTCGAGTCTAAACCTCCCCTGGTGCAGCTTGAGACTGTGTCCTCTTGTTCTGGTGCTGGTTGCCTGGGAGAAGAGACCAACCCCTTCCTGGCTACAACCACCTTTCAGGTAGTTGTAGAGGGCAATGAGGTCACCCCTGATCCTTCTCTTCTCCAGGCTAAACAATCCCAGCTCCCTCAGCCTCTCCTCATACGGCTTATCCCCTTTGTATGCATAATAATGCATAATAATGTAATATCACTATATATTAACAAATTTTTTTTAAATATGGAGTGTATGTTTAAGATATTGAATCTGCAACATATCCTAGTCAGCTGGATAGCTACCTGTTGCCATTAATATGTATTATCTATAAAAAGTAACTTACAGAAAACCTCTTAACTGGCATCTGTATTTTAAAAGAAAAGTAAAATAATTCCCACTTTCACTCGACATTAAAAATTTGATGTGACCTTTCTGGGTTAAGCTTGATAGTACATTCTAAAATGGCATTGTTTTCCAGATGGCCAGAAGAATATCAAAGATATAGTTTGCAAAGCTCTTTAGAGAATTCTTTATTGCACCTAATAAGATGAAAGAGCAGGCAAGTGACATTTCCAATGCCTTGATAACATCTGGGTTACTCCACAGTATCACTTCACTGGGCTTTCATTTCTGTACCCCGCTGCTACCAATTTCTCAGTTCTTTAAAAATAAGCATGTATGATATGCATTTTCTGCCCAGACTGTCAGACGTTACCCTCAATTCCTGCAGTAACTTAGCGCTAGTCCCTGACATTTATTAAATTCCCGTTACTGATGTATTTGTTTAGTTTCTAAATAATAGCTTTCAGATTTTTTAGAATAACGCTATTGCTGCTGTTCTTTAAACAACCTTGTTTCAAGTTTCTGTTCTATAAACTATTTTCTTGTAAATCATCAGTTTATGGGATACAGGGCACTATGATATGAATCTTTTGATTTTCTGGGGAATGATATACTGACAGTACTATATTTCAAAGTGATGTTCGATGTCTTTCTATGCAGCTTTCACCATTTTCACATTTATACGGCAAATGGTTGGTCAAATTCACTCAGATTTTCTACTGCAACTCAAGCTTTTTGAAAATCACAGACACCTAATTTTATGCACCTAAACTCTAAATAGAGAAATATGTTGAACAATGCAAGTCACTCTAGGGCCTCTATCTTATCTACTGAGAAAAGGCCTCTATCCAGAGGTGCCATCCTGGACACTTGTTTTCAGTATTAAAATAAGCACCAAATCCATAAACCCCTTTCTAGAGGTGTGCCTTTTCTCTACTTGCTACGAAGAGAATTTGGTATTTCTAGCTCAAAAGAAAATATCTGACTTAGGTCATCTAAAACATCTGAATCCTTTTTCAAGCAATTTAGCTTTATATTTGTGCTTTTCAATTATTTGCCTTTATTTTTTTTCACATATGTGCAGCTGAGTTTTCCGCAGCTAACTTTTAAAAGTAAAACTAGTTAAAAAAATAAGAAAGCTTCTTCATTATTATTTGATTTTTAAAGCCTCTTTAAAAGGAAAACTTTTTGAAATACTGCTATATTCCTATTTTTTCATAGTGAAGTATTTTATTTGTTATTAGCAAAGGCATTTCTTAATTTATATTCCATTGCCTTTGGTCCCAATTTTAAATTATTTTATAAGTATTATTTAACATGTTTTATTAGATACATGTAATATGTATAGTAATCATAGAATCATGGAATCAGTAAGGTTGGAATAACATATATAATTTCATATCAGCATAATCTGAGTGAATGTTTTAGTTGTTAATCTGATACATGTTGTGGTAGTGCACTCCAAGCCCTCCTTTCCTCCTCCCACTTTGAAAGTTGGGATGGTGGAAAGAGAAAAGGCTCCTTTCCCACCTAGGGCTGGGGTTGGGGCACATGGACCCTTCCCCACACCGCGTGTCAGAATCCCCATGCTTTGGCAAGCCCAGGATGCAACAGGTTGAGTTTTTCCACTTCTTTTGGTGCCATTTGGCACAATTATCATTGGAGATATCTAAAAGGGAGTGAGCTGAAAGCATGCTCTTTCTTCCCTCTGTAAAGCTTCTCCCTGGCACCAAAGCACTTCTTCCCTATGGCAAAGTGCTCTTTCTGCTGCAGAGCTCCCTAGCTGCATGGCTCCCTTGCGCTGTCTTGCTGCAAGGAACTCTTGCAGGCTCTATTTGGCTTTTTGCATTGCATTGTGGATTACAACTGTAGTTCTGGAAGGCATCCCAAAAACAGGAGACCATAAGAGGAACCCTCACAATTACAATGCTGCCTCATGAGTAAAATTGGAATACTTCCCACAGTCTCAGAGGAATTGCCTGTCTCTTGTTTGTGGAGGAAAGTTCACTCCTTGTAAACTTATCTTTTTCCAATTACTGTCTCTTAAAGTGTTCGTTGTCATTTATATATCTATTGCAAAAACATTTTCCAACACCTAAATTTTCCTAACTTTGTGTATAGTCTTGGGGGCAGGGGTTTGGATTAAATAATAATTTATATTTTTATTAATTCCCCACCTCAACACTTCATTTTGTAACACATGTCTAAAAAGAACACGTTATACATCCACATATTTGGTACCCTTGGAGTAAAAATCTCAAGCACAAGAGTTTATGTGGAATTGTCAGCTGGACTGTAGATTTTCATTAATTTATGCTAGCTAACTTTACATTATTTACTCTTGTATCTGCTCTAGGACCTCGTCACCTCTTCACCGTCTGTTTACAACAGAAGAGCATGACACAAGTCTGTAAAGTGCTTTTTTTTTTTTTTTTTTTTCCTACCTCTTCACTTATTTCTGAAATGTCTGCAGGAAACATGGTCCAGTCAGAATGACTTTTTCATTAAAAAACATTAGGAGACGTCTCTTAAGCAGCTTCCTTCTGGCTTTGTGTTTCAGAAGTGTGTCAAGGGGAAAAAGGTAAAGCATATTGGTAATCAAAATTCAAGACTTTCTGAGTTATGGGAGACAGAAAGGTGAATGAAAAAAAAACACAACACAAACAAACAAACCCCAGACAAACAAAAAAAACCCACAAAAACAAACTGAAACAAAAATAAAGGACCAAGGAAAGAATCCAAAGTTTAGGACTATTCAAGATTTTACCATCTAAACAGCTGACTATAGATCTGAAAATGAATAAAATTACTAGACAATGAAAATATTTGGTGGGGTTTTTCTGTATATAGATCTAGATGTTTCATTACCAGATTGTTACTGTTTAAGGCTGGTACTTTAACCTAGTGTCTTAGTTATGAAAAAGAATAGGAACTTTCTGGACATTTTTGAGTAAAAGTTAACTAAAGTAGGGGATTGGATGCAGAATTGTAATATGGTTATGTCTATATCATTCAATTTGCTGCTGACTAGGATAAAGTTTGCTGTATAAACTACTCTGTCACCTTTTCACTTCTCTCTGCAGCTTTTCATGGCTCATTCCTTTATCTCTCACCTGGCTCATATTGTGTCTGTGAGGTACTGGGAAGGGAAAAGGGGCTCGGCCATCCAGCCAGTTCCTAACTCAACAGAGAGTGCTGCTGTCCAATCCATGAGCTGACAGCTTTGGCCAGGAGTTTGCTGTGGGAGACAGTGTCAAAGACCTTGCTGATGTACAGGCAGACTACATCCACAGCCCTGCCCACATCCACCAGGTGGGTCACCTGATCATAGAAGGAGATCAGGTTGGTCAGGGAGGACCTACCCTTCCTAAATCCATACTGGCTCAGCCTGATCCCTTGGCCATCCTGTAAGTGCTGTGTGATTGCATGCAAGATGACCTGTTCCATAATCTTGCCTGGCACTGATGTCAGCCTGACAGGTCTCATCCAAACGGCCCTTCTTGTGGATGGGTGTCACGTTGGGCAGCTTCCAGTCATCTGGGACCTCTCCAGTGAACCAGAACTCTTGAAAAATGATGAAGAGTGGCTTGGCCAGCTCTCTCAGCACCCTAAGATGGATCCTGTCTGGTCCTGTGGGGATCCAAGTGGCTGAGCAGGTCTCTAACTACTTCCTCCTGGATTACAGGGGAAATATACTGCTCCCTGACTCCAACTGCCAACTCAGGAGGCCAGTTGTCTGGAAGACAATCTATCTTGCTACTAAAAATTGAGGCAAAGAAGGTGCTTACTTGGATGCCTCCTACATACAACTTGTCTTTTCTGCTTCAGTGGTCACATTATTCCCATACTTACATAAAATGTTTAGGCTTTGTGCCTGGCTATGCCCTCCCAATGTTACAAAATTCTTACATGCTGCTATTTGCTACATTATTTAAGTATGTTTATATTTGGGTTGGTATTACTTATACTCTAGTCAAAACATTTATAATTTCTAGATTTTACTGGCTTCTGTTTCAGAAAGCATGAATCAACGTTTGGAAAAGCCCTCTCCCCAAGTTATCAAGGAAACCTGGATAGAATAGAATAGAATAGAATAGAATAGAATAGACCAGGTTGGAAGAGACCTTCAAGATCATCATGTCCAACCTATCATCTAACACTACCTAATCAACTAAACCATGGAACCAAGCATCCTGTCAAGCCTCACCCTGAACACCCCCATCGACGGCGACCCCACCACCTCCTCAGGCAGCCCATTCCAGTGGGCAATCACTCTCTCTGTGTAAAACTTCCTCCTAACCTCCAGCCTAAACCTCCCCTGACGCAGCCTGAGACTGTGCCCTCTTGTTCTGGTACTGGTTGCCTGGGAGAAGAGACCAACCTCTGCCTCACTACAACCCCCCTTCAGGTAGTTGTAGAGAGTAATAAGGTCACCCCTGAGTCTCCTCCTCTCCAGACCAAGCAACCCCAGCTCCCTCAATCTCTCTTCATAGGGCTTGTGCTCCAAGCCCCTCACCAACCTTGTTGCCCTTTTCTGGACACGCTCCAGCAAGTCAACATCCTTCCTAAACTGAGGATCCTAGAACTGGACACAGTACTCAAAGTGCAGTGTACAGGGGGAGAATGACTTCCCTGCTCCTGCTGGCCACACTGTTCCTGATGCAGGCCAGGATGCCATTGGCCTTCCTGGCTGCCTGAGCACACTGCAGGCTCATGTTCAGCCTACCATCAATCACCTTTAACAAGGTTAAAAGAAACGAGTTGGATCTCACCTGTTATGCTAAACCTTTGATAATTTTCTCTAGTCTTTACCTTCACACCTTCCATGACTCTGTGATATATTTTCATTATTAAAACTCTGTCTACCCTTAAACTTCCACAGTCTCTCTCCATCAACTTTTTCCACTCTTGGCTCTCACCATTCAAGGAGGTGACTAACAAAAGATGACTTTTCTTTCCAATGAAATATATTCCTCCTCTGCCCCTTGAAAAATTTTGCAAATGCTGTAATAGTCTAATTCTTTCTTGCAATTTTACAATCTGAAAACACTTTATTTATTACAATTCTATAATTCTTCCTTCTTTAATTTGTTTCTTTATTACACTGCTATTTGAACTAGAAAACATACTCTCTTTCTGTTCTTAGGAGCTCTTCAATTTAACTGAGTGACCTGAATACCACCTTAGTTTATTAAAGATAGGCATGGAAAAATGAAAAAGAAAATGTGTGTTTATTGAATAAGATTTTCCCCATAACGTTTTTAGAACAAATGGTGGCATAAATGCATTGACAGCAGCTAATCTCAGAGGGTGAAGTATGCATCCTTAATGATCTTTTTACTTATATTAAGGGAGAGTGAATGACAGGAAGTGCAAGATCTTATCTAAAAGGCAAAATACATTATAGTGGAAAATAATGGACATAACAGGTCTGCTCATATATGACCTATGGAAAAATGTTAGAAATCACTAAAATAATATGCCTGAAGGCAGAGAACTTAGTCTTGTTATGGGTGAGTGTGTTGTTGAGATCAGTTAGATCACATAACTCCTGTCGACGGTGAGAATAGCAGGTAAAAAAATGCTAAATCAAAGAACATTTTGCAAAGAGTGCTGACAAGGTCAAATTGACAGTAATGATGTGTGATGGCAGCACTGCAATAAGGTTGTCTAATACTGTATGCATCTGATATTGGTTTTCATTACCCGTACCCTGGCATACAGTCAGAAGCCCACTAAAATGATAGCGATTGCCCAAAGGACAAAGGCAAATAAGACAGATACCTCAGTACTTTTGCACCCTGCAAACTGCATGAAGGCAGTTAAGACTACCTGATGCTAGACCTACAAGGTTTACTACCATTGGGATCAGTTTGAGTTTATACTGCTTTTTATTCATTTTTAAACTGATGCAGTGCTTTAAAGTGTGTGCTTAGTGAGTTTATTAAGACAGTCCATCAGAGACTGTGATAGCTCTCTTCAGAATAAGTCTACAATCAACATTATAAGCATGTACTCTGAATCAGTCCATAATGCATATCAGACACAAGATATACTGTGGATCTGGAGGCTCATGCTTTAAGTTAATATTGGGATTGTGTCTAGTTTGAATAAACCCCAAATGCTTAAATGAGTGTTTAATTCTTTTGTAATGCAGCCTCATTGTCATTCTTGAAAAACAAAGGTAATCCTATGCTTTACATGAAATAAAATACCTTCCACCCACCCTTCAAATTCTTCAGTATCTTGTCTTTACATCTTTCATACAAAATAAGTTATTTAAATCCAAGTAGCTTTAGTCTCTACTGAATAAGACATGCTTATAGACAGAAAGGTAATGAAAAGTAGAGTGTCCTTTGGAAGTGTATATCAAGCATTGCAAAGAAATGCATCTGGTAAGATAATTCTGGTCCTATCTGATGTCCTCACTGTTTATGCAAAATATGCACAGTTAAATAAAATTAAGCAGATAAATTTTCCATGGGGTAATTCTCTGGCTCCTTTAGAGGATTTTTTGTGGATGTCGCTTCTTGTATACATCTGAAGAAGTATTGAAGATCTGAAAATGTCTGAAAGGGCATCGTCATGGGGGAAATCCTCCTGTGAGGAAGGGGCTGTGTGCTGATCCTGATTCAAACATAATGGAAATGCACAGGGACAACAGAGAAACAGTGCCCATGGTATTTGGATCACCTGGATGAGCCACATCAGGTATCCAGTTTTTGCAGAAGGAAAATACAGTAGTCTGACTTCTGCATGTTTGAAACTCTAGTGTTTTAAATAAAGGCTTCTCTTTATCAGATGCATGTTGCATACAGATTGCAGGCTTCTGGAGAGTTGGTTTAAGCCATGGCAAGCATGTGCCACTTCTCTCTACTCAACAATGGCCCTGTTTCTGTTGTTCAGCAATCCCTTACTATGCAGCACTGCCAAGGCTGTAGCTCTAATGCCCTCTCCTACCATTATATTCATAATGCTGTGTTGCTGTCAATCTGCTATCCTCTGCCTCCTTCAAAAACTTATTTTAAAAAGTGTGTGGGCTCACTCTCTTCAGTCATTACTTAACTGGGGAATTATATTCTGTTTGGAGAACCATTACTGGGTACACACATTCAGTAGAACCAATCTCATTAACATTGTGTTGAATGTTCTGCTTTTAAAATGCTTGGTATGCTCTCCAAATATTGATTAAGTTCATATTTTGTCTGGTCATACCCTTTCTCCTCACAAAGACCTGGGTTTCTCACCAAACTTGTTGGGGAACAATAACAACTAAGCCCTAGAAAATCCCGCAGTAACTTATCCCTGAAATGAGAATTCACTTTCATATTTGCAAAGATAAGTGCATAAAAACATCTTTTAAAAATCTTAGCACCAACTCATCAATATTATTTTTTAACCTTTGCATGATTTGTGTAGAAAATTTCACATACTTCACATTGATTGCTAAGCATAACATTTTTTGCCCTTGGTTTTCTTTCTAAAAAAAGAGAAAATTCACTTTCTTAATATGTGCCTTTTATTGTTTTACTCCTTTTCAGCCTAACTGCAGATAGCTAAAGTCATTACCTATCCAGATACAACATTTTGGAGGTTATTATTGACAAAGCACAATCTTAACATCTTCTCTTAGATAGATAGTGCAGTTTTGATCAAACAAAAAGCCTAAAGAAGATTTGTCGGTGCTTCAATTATTCTATACAGTCTTCCTGTAACAGCAGGTATGATTATGACTAATGCAGCTTGCATCAAGATGACTTCCTTAAAATGCTGAGATTAAAAAGCAGAGACAAAAACACATTCATTATGTTGCAGCTCTGTGATTTTGTGCTGAACAAGAAAACATATACGTGTAAGCATTACTACAATGGCTGTAATTAGTTCTGCAGTAAGGAATGTATTAAAATTTATTTTCTTTACTAAAATTTACTGGGTTTTATCAACTTGTGAAACACTTTGTTCTGAAGCATTGTGCATGCTTCTGTGAAGAACAGAACAAGAGAGGCTCCTGCTGGCTCAAATTCTATAAAAATTAATAATTTTAAACTTTTTTTTCCCATTCTTTTTGTACTTACCATTACTGATTTGTTCCACAATAATATTTAAAGGCTATAAAAATGAGTGAATGTGATAGATTCTTGCATCTCAGAAGAGCTGACTATTAGAAATTTTTTATATATTTTTTTTTCATTTCTGAGACAAACAGATAGAAGCAAGAAGGGCAGAGGTTGAGGATACATGCATAAAATCACATAAACTACCACCTAGTAGTTTAAGTGGTCCTAAAATGTCTGTAATTAAGTAGAGGCTACTTATTCAGAACATGCTGTTGCTGATGTTGAAAGTGATTATTTTGTGTAAATATTTATATACATATATATATATATATCCTATGATAAAGTAAACTAAATGAATGAAGAAGTGCATAGTTCACAAAATTATTTTCTTCACATTAATTCTAGTCTCAGGCTGAATTTTAACTGATTATTAAAAAGTACTGTTGTTTACCTCACAAGCTGTATGCTTTATTCTTTGTAGAGGATAATGTCCACTGCTCAGAGAACGAAAAAACAGCAGTTGAATAATCCCTTATCCTCCTGCTGCAGTATGCCTCTACATACTATGCGAACTTGCACTGAATAAAGAATTATTTACTTCCTCTCAGGCCTTTCTGTAGTTCTCATATCTGTATCTTCAGGCTAGATCTTTAAAAGGATATAAAGGCTGGACAAAGAAAGGTATTTAATATCCAAGTCCCAGTTAATGCAGTGGGAACCACACACTGAACAGAAATACTGCTATGTCTGAGGACTACAGTTCAGGAATGTGACTGTTCACTAGCATAGTCTATACTGTACCTCAGAGACAGCACATGACATCTATGCAAGCCCCAAAATCAGGCTGACCTTTCTGAAGAAGCAAACTGACATACAAAGAGGGTAGCTACACTCTACAAAATATTGCAATTCAGCTGCTAATTTCTGATCATCAGAATGAAAAGTTATTTCAGCAACATTTGCTTTGCAAGCAATAACTGTTTCTTCCCCTTGATGAATTTTGTACAGTACAGGTTGATTATCAAACTGTTTATTTAGTTGCAAGTAAACTCCAGAGGCGCCTAAACTTTACTGGCAACATTTTTGGGGGGTGTCTGATTATGTCCGTCAGATTAAGATGTTTTTCTAACAATGAACAGACCTTGCCCACTTCTTAGCCACCACTGGAATTGAGCATTGAAGAGTTTACTTATTATGTCATCTAGGGTAAAAAACAGACTTTCTCAGAGATGGTTAGCCCCACAGAAAACATATCTGAGAGAACAGTAACATTTTCTCTTATTGACTGAATTAGTAGTTAGGAATTCTGCTGGGAAATGGAAGACTCATTAAAATCACCTATTTTTAAGAGGATTGAATGCACATTTTCATAGCCCTCCTGGCTCACACAAATTTAAGAAATTCAGTTGTCAAGATAAAACATTTCTGAAAATAAGTTTTATGTACTTCATCTTGAAAAATGTACTTCTCCCACAGTACAGCAAAGGGAGAAATGTCAGTGATTTGCTCCATATCACATCAGATATTTATGGAAGGTTTTACCAAAGAATACATTTTGCAGAACAAACTTTCTTCAGTTCTGAGTCATCCTCTCTCACTTTCTCTTTCCTTCATCTTGATGTCTTTCTCATCTTCTAGGAATGGGATAGTGATTTCACTATCCTGTAGAAGTTAGAGACAAGAATGCAGCAGTCAAAAAGGAAAGATAAAACACTAGTCAGTTAAATTCAGCATTGAAGTTCACAAAAGCACACAACTGCAAATGATATGTTATTATAGACATATACAAAACATGCTAACAGGTAGAAGTAAGGATCAGTCTCCGGGTTAGCTCAACATGGTGTGCCTCAGCTGGAAGATCTGAGAGTACCTCCAGGCTCCTCTGCTGGGGTGTAGCTGCACATGGCCTACTGCAAGGATATACCCAACCCCACTAGGCCCTTCCTGGGGGAGAAGCTGTGAGCTGCAAACCAGCAGGAAGCCTCAAGACAGGCAGTCCAGCTCCCCAGAGCAATAGCAGTCACCAGTGCTACCACCACATATAGCCAAGGTGAAACTAACGTAATCTGCTCTGCTGTCATGGGGGCTTATCAAATGTGGGGATGATAAATAAGAAGAGAACCCAGAGCAAGGAGAGTATGGCAAGGCATTCTGCACTGGAATAAGAGGGTTTGTCTGTAGCTTATTGATCTGAACTAGCTGTGAAGACAGGAGGCCAGCTTTCTTGAAGTCTGATGATGATGATTGGGTTTTTGGGTTGTGTGATCTAGGTTACTAATTTTGCTTTGCGGATACAACTGCATGCCTATTTTCTTACCCTCCAACAATTTGGAAAATAGGGCTTACTAAAGCTGGGAACTTCCACAGAAAAAGTAGGAGATCAGAAGTATTTTCCTTTACAGTCAAGAATAAGGGCACTTGTGAAGGACAGATGTCACCTGTGTACTGGAACTTGCCCTCATGACACAGGAGGTGCAAGTGGGCTCAGAAAACTGGAGTCTGTATTTACATTTTTTAGTTGTGTGCAATTTAGAACTTCAGCTTAGTTTTCATAGTAAAGCTGGAGAAAAATGTACATTGCCACCTAAAAGTTAGGTGAGATTTTGATGTTACAAATTGAGAATAAAGATTCAGGCAGGAAGAGGAATTC
Source organism: Dryobates pubescens (assembly GCF_014839835.1). Classification (NCBI taxonomy): domain Eukaryota; kingdom Metazoa; phylum Chordata; class Aves; order Piciformes; family Picidae; genus Dryobates; species Dryobates pubescens. Next base: position 19,728,456 of record NC_071618.1, on the reverse strand, counting down.
ATCCAGCTATCCAGCTATGAATGAAAGGTTTGGTGATTTCAATACTGAAATAAATGTCTCAGAATATTCAGCAGGAAACTGGTACTCCATGAGCATGGTTGACATTACTGATATAGGTTTTAGTAAAGAGCTAAGCAGAATTTACCTGGAAGTAAAAAAAAAACAACAACCAAAACAAAACCACAAACAAAACACAAGAAACGCCACAATGAAATTTCAAATGCACTGCCTAACTTTTCTCAATTTATGCCATTTTCTTCAGCTGAGCAATACAGAGAACCTCATTAAATAAACAATTGATTTTGCATTTCATAAAAGTAAATTGATCTTCAAAGCTCATTGATATTGTATTATTCACAAATACATCACCACAGTTACAAACAGATACTTTTGCAATGCTTTTTCACTTTTGAATAAGAGTAAAGGCAAAAACTACAGTCAGTTTCTAAAACTGTCTAAATGTGAAAATAAACCAGAGCTAGGTCTTATATATAAGCAGGAGCTATCACGTCCCGTCTGAAAATTTCTAAAAATACACCAAAAATATAAATGTTTTTCTATAGCAACTTCTGGGCCTGGTACTGTTAATCAGAACAAAATCGCCAACGTGTTGCCCATCCACAAGAAGGGCCGGTTGGATGAGCCAGGGAATTACAGACCTGTCAGGCTGACATCAGTGCCAGGCAAGATTATGGAACAGGTCATCTTGCATGCAATCACACAGCACTTACAGGATGGCCAAGGGATCAGGCCCAGCCAGCATGGATTTAGGAAGGGCAGGTCCTCCCTGACCAACCTGATCTTCTATGATCAGGAAAAATCCACCTGGTGGATGTGGGGAGGCCTGTGGATGTAGTCTACCTGGACCTCAGCAAGGCCTTTGACACCATCCGCCACTGCAAACTCCTGGCCAAGCTGCCAGCCCATAGCTTGGACAGGAGCACTCTGTGCTGGGTTAGGAACTGGCTGGAGGGCCGAGCCCAGAGAGTGGTGGTGAATGGTGCCACAACCAGGTGGCGGCCAGTCACTAGTGGTGTGCCCCAGAGATCAGTGCTGGGCCCTGTGCTCTTTAACATCTTTATTGATGATCTGGATGAGGGCATTGAGTCCATCATCAGTAAATTTGCAGATGACACCAAGCTGGGGGCAGGAGTTGATCTGCTGGAGGGTAGAGAGGCTTTGCAGAGGGACCTCAACAGGCTGGGCAGATGGGCAGAGTCCAACGGCTTGAGATTTAACACATCCAAGTGCCGGGTTCTGCACATAGGCCACAGCAACCCCATGCAGAGCTACAGGCTGGGGTCAGAGTGGCTGGAGAGCAGTCAGGCTGAGAGGGACCTAGGGGTACTGGTCAATGGTAGGCTGAACATGAGCCACTGCTGTGCCCAGGTGGCCAGGTGAGCCAATGGCATCCTGGCCTGCATCAGGAGCAGTGTGGCCAGCAGGAGCAGGGAGGTCATTCTGCCCCTGTACACTGCACTGGTTAGGCTGCACCTTGAGTACTGTGCCCAGTTCTGGGCCCCTCAGTTTAGGAAGGATGTTGACTTGCTGGAACGTGTCCAGAGAAGGGCAACAAAGTTGGTGAGTGACTTGGAACACAAGCCCTATGAGGAGAGGCTGAGGGAGCTGGGGCTGCTTATCCTGGAGAAAAGGAGACTCAGGGCAGACCTTATTGCTCTCTACAACTACCTTAAGGGAGGTTGTAGACAGGCAGAGGTTGGTCTCTTCTCCCAGTCAACCAGCACCAGAACAAGAGGACACTGTCTCAAGCTGCACCAGGGGATGTTTAGGCTGGAGGTTAGTGATTGCCCATTGGAATGGGCTGCCCGAGGAGGTGGTGGAGTCGTCATCACTGGAGGTGTTTAGTAGGAGACTTGATGGGGTGCTTGGTTGCATGGTTTAGTTGATTAGGTGGAGGTGGATGAAAAGTTGGACACGATGATCTTGAAGGTCTCTTCCAACCTGGTCTATTCTATTCTATTCTATTCTAATTGCAGATTTCTCCCCCCTTCTCCCTCCCAACAGAGAGAGGAAAATAAAGGAAAGGAGCAAATCCACCAAACAATAATTTGGAGTCGGCTTGGAAGCAGAGAGGTTAAGAGTTTTCTTTAAACAATAATATATATACATATATATATATATATACGTGTATATATATATAACAATAACAGGTAAGGTTCACAAGAGCAAAGAACAAGGATGGTTATCAGGGGGACAAAGAAGAATACAAAATCAGTCTCTCTCTGAAGAGATGCAAAGGCAGCAGGGAGAAGGATCAGGCCCGACCACGTGGCAGAGGAGCAGGAAGGCAGCCTTAGTAGCTCTCATCCAGGAGAGGCAGGAGTCAAAAGGCCTAATGGCTGCAATGCCCTGCTTTTTATACCCTAGCTGGGCAGGGAGCGGGGAGTGGAAGAGACTCAGTTTCCCAGGGGGAAAATGTCCTGCAGGGAGGGCACAGCACCCACAAGCCCTCCACCCTGGTGTTTTTTTTGTTTTTTTCAGAATGGGCGTTAACCCACCACAGGCTTACAGTTTCTGGACAAGAGGGTATTCCAACCATAATTTTAATGTTGTTGGAAAAGATATAATTAATAAAGCCATTAGATTCTCCTGCCTCAACTAATAACATGTTTGTCCACAAATAGTATAACTGAAATCATTAGGATAACTTCCAGGAAACAGTACCCCTGAAGATGACTAAGAGACCCCATCTAGTTCAAACATACTTTACTTCAATGATCATATTCAAGTATTTTTATGCTGAAGTAAACGTTCCAAGTATATAAAAAAAACCACACTTATTTGCAATCACTTTTTCTCATCCTAATTGCCAAGATGCTGAGAGTTCAGTTCATCTATGGAAATCTCAACAATACTGATGCATTTAATATTCCTTCTGTGTCTGCATATTCACAGCTCACCTTCTCAAATAAACAGGAAAACAAAAGATCTCTGGTGATCATTTCCATTATATTTGAAACACAGCATTAGGGATTGTATTCTGCAAGCAATAAGAGGAGATAAAATATATAATAGAAAGATGTTAATAAAACTCAAATTCCACAAAACCAGAAATATTCTTGATGTTCTTTATGAAAAGTCAGCACAGACTAAATACAGGTTTTCAGAATGTGAACATAAGAGCACACAAACCAAGAACTAGAGTTCTCATTTCATTTTGGTTGCAATATGTGGTAAAATCCTCACCAAAACCACAAACCCCAAACCCAGACGATCACATTATCATTTGCACTGTTTGTCCAGTGCAACATTTAAAAACAGGATATTAATATCTAAAATACAAAACCCAACTGAACCCAAAACAAAAAACCCAAACAAATAAAACTCCCAAAGAAACCACACCATACAGAAAGAGGAAAAATGCATACTTCCTTGCTGCTTAATACACTGTTATTGGTGTGTGTAGATTTTGAGATTTTTTTAAATGGTTGCTTGCATCCTATTTCAGTTAAAGTGCTGTTTGATAAATGAGTTTAATACATAGATGTCTGCCTTAGAAAAAAAATCTCACAAACTTTCAGAGAGGCATTTGTGCATATAAATGTGTTTATCACACAGTTTAAGCCAGGATGTGATCAGTTCTTTTACCTTGGAAAATGCAGTCTTCTCGTTAGATTCAAAATGGGATCTAGACAGGTTAGACCTATGAGCCAATGCTAATTGTATGAAGCTGAACAAGGCCAAACACCAGGTCCTCCACCTGGGTGGACGTTCAGATACTAAAACTAAGTAATCACACAAAGATGTTTACCACTTGAAAAAAAAAGTGCTCCTAGCAAAGCTAAATCACTAAAAACAAGCTTTGAAAAATACAGATGGGAGGCAATACAAATGGCAATTATATCTGTTTGCTGTGTGACTTATTCTTTGAAACACTATAGAAAGTTTTCTACATTCACATTTAAAAAGTGACTATATATTTCGAGGGAAAAACAACTTCACATATTTACTATGTTAAGCAAATCTCTCATTAAGGCTTTTTTTCCTTTATGATTCAAAATTGTGTTAAAACAAACAAACAAAACAAAAACCAGCCTATAATATTCTAGTAACATTTTACACAAAAACTTTTTGGATGGAAAATTCACTAAACATTCACAAAACATTTATTGCATGACCTTAACGGTCATTTTCATATGAGGTAAAGAATTAGAAGCTACATATAAGCTCTTTCATCACTGGATCTCCCACTAACACTTGGTGGGTTGAAATGATCTCTAACTATTTTTAAGAACAAAGGCAGATTTGCAGGGGATGTGGGGGGAGATATTAATGGTGAAAAGAGGAAATTAATGCATGAAATGTGTGACTTACCATCAAACTTAAAGGTCTTGATTAGTATGATTAATAGTAGCATGAGAACTATTCCAGCCATCACAATTCAAAAACAGCAGTACTGCATAAGTGCTTTTACACCATGGATTAATTGTAACTATTTCTTTGGCAGCAAAAAACATGTTTAGCATACCCCTGGATGCTTTCCCGAGGCTTACTTTTGTCAGATTTGCTCTTAATCATTACTTCAGATACTGTCCCACTTTGACCTTCCCATTGAAAGCATGCCCATGCCCATTCCTCCATTTTGCTCTGACTACCCTCATCCATCATAAGTGTCCACATGCCGGTTTTGTGGTGTAGTTTTCATCCATGCTTCAGTTCCATGACTGCACAGCCTTCCCCCACAGAAAACAAACAAACAGATCCTTTGGAGGAGAAAGAACCGAGAGAACAACATTCCGTAATTCATGCTACTGCAATCTCTTTTCTAGGCATTTCTTTAAAAAGGAGGTGGGACATCATTGATACTCCAACTGAAATATAAATACTTCCTCTGAAAAGACTTAATCTTAATTCTTCTATTAAAATAAAAATCTTAAACTATTTTTAAAAGCCAAATAATTAATACAAAGGTCTCCTTTATATAACATGCATATTACTTCATACCAAAAATACCTAAAATACAGTCTGCAGTAATTCAGTTTTTAAGCAAACTTTATTTAATGTTCATTATCTTTATTGGTTTTGCTTCTGAAATCCTGAGTCACTTGATTCAGCATATAATAAATCCCTGAAGCACTGTGAAGGAAAAAAGAAAAAAGTAGGGATACATTTTATTTAACTGTATAATTTTTTATTAAAAAGTTTTATCTTGCTTGTTAGAGCAAGATGAGGAGTTTTCTATTAACTCATCTGGGAAGCCTTAGGGGCCACTGAAAACTTTTTAATTGTATATTTAATTAGAAATGTGCTAGAGAGATGGTGTTTGGCTTTTCTGAAGCTCATGGCTCCTGACAAAATATCTGCTTTTAAGCCATTTTGTCTCTTGAAATTTTTTCTGATAAGTGGGTTAATCAGAAGACGCTTTAATTTTGGCTATTTTCACTTCAAAAAGATTTCACTGTTTTTTCAGTCCTACTACTAAACCAAGGTCAAATGACATCTTCAAAAGTAAGCATTTTCAGGTAAAGAAAAACCAAACTTCAAAGTTTCTAACAATTTGTTGTTCTGCCTAGCTCACCTGCAACAGCGGAAGATGAAAAAAAGGAGAGGGGGATTATGTCTGGCTACTACAAGTACAGAGTCTGTAAAAGCAAACCATAATCTAGTTTATCAAGCAGCCAATGACTAGAGCTGAAGAGAAATAATTTTACAAATATTTCTTTTGTGTTTTGGGAAGAGTAATGTGACAGCACTGATTGCAATTGTCAGGGTTCCCAGCATTTCCTCTAAACATGGATAAAATATGACAAGGCCAGGATGTCTTCTGCCTGTGCTCAGTCACACCTCTTTTACCTAAAAAGTTCTCAGACAGAAGTTTGCTTGAAATATAGGTTGCCTCAGAACTGCTAGTTTCCCCTGAAGAAATGTAATGGGTAAGGGAGAGCAGCCCAAACAACAGCTGACAACATTTCAATAGGCATTAGTTATGGCTGGATGAAAATGCTACTGAATCATAGACTAAACTAGTAAAGTGAGCTGCTGACTTGTTAATGAAACACAGTATTTGAAAAATAATGGAAACATTTTGTTGTTTGAAATAGTAGCTTGCATTAAACAAATGGTAGAAATACATGGGAATTAGAAAAGAATAGAATAGAATAGAGTAGAGTAGAGTAGAGTAGAGTAGAGTAGAGTAGAGTAGACCAGACCAGGTTGGAAGAGACCTTCAAGATCATCACGTCCAACCTATTATCCAACCCACCTATCAACTAAACCATGCAGCCAAGCACCCTATCAAGTCTCCTCCTAAACACCTCCATGCTGAGAAATAAATATATGCTGAAAGACAAGTAAATAATTAAATTACATGTTATATGAGACAGTACAAATAAACAAAGAGAATGAGCAAAGGTCCTTTGATACACGCAAAGGAGAAATCCATGTTACATTAGTGGTGACTGTTTTCTAAGAACATGAAAGTGCTAATACGTCTCTGTCCTTACTTCACTTCAGCTCAATAATACAGCCAGACACTTGAGATTCCCTGCAGTATGCCTGCTCAGATAACTTAATATCTTCTATTCATGACTAGCAAGTAGTGCCTAGACGTTTCATTAACATTAGAACTAGAATGTTTCTTTTTTTGGAATATATCATATATATGTGCTTGTATCGCATCATGATGGTCCATGTCTTTGATGATATAACATGGCAAATATACTGTAAGGGTAAAAAAATAAAGTTTGTTAGAAATACTTTGATTTGAGAAAATAGTCTATTAACTATCAAAATTATCCAAAATGCAATCCTATTTAAAATATTATAACTTTACATTTAAGTGTTCAAAGATGGGTCTTTGAGACTAATAATATTTCTAATTGCCTTCTGCTTCACAACTTTTAATTTTTGTAATTCTTTTATTTTAATGGTAAAAGTCTTTAATGTGTGTTTGCACACTAATTTCAACAGTAGAGACTAAACAAATGTTTTAGACTTGACTATGGAAAATAGATAACTCTGATTGGTAAATATGTTCACAGAGTAGCCACAGGTGACATCTCTACTAATACTTGATGCAAGAACAGTATTCATGTTTTTGATCAAGACATAGACTAAAAATAACGGATTTGATACTGTTCTATGGAATTAGAGTAGCATGGCACCGTTCATACCTTTACTCATGGAACTGGGATTATATGTATTAATTCTTTGTTCTTCCACTCTTAAGATTAATACAAGTAGCATTGTGTAGAGTTCAGTCTTATTACTTGCTACACAGGTGTGAGTTGAGATGAGTTCCATTGTTATCAGTACTCCATAAAAGTTTATTTATGTGTTTCCACATCAAAACCAGAGCTGATTCTGTATGAATGGCCAAGCTAGCTAAGTGGCCAAGAGTTGCTCAGTTTTCAGCCAGAGTACCTTTCCTTTCTCTCTCATGCTCCCAGGCAAAGTTGCATTTTAATAACGGTCTGGATAGGTTTACCCTTTTAATTACATGTTTATGAGACTTGATGGGGTGCTTGGTGCCATGGGTTAGTTGTTTAGGTGGGTTGGATTGGTTGATGGGTTGGATGCGATGATCTTGAAGGTCTCTTCCAACCTGGTCTGGTCTATTCTATTCTATTCTATTCTATTCTATTCTATTCTATTCTATTATTGTAAAGTAGATATTACACAAAGACCAGGTGGCTTAAAGTTAACTGAGAGAGATCAAAGATAACTGTATTAGTTGCCCTCTAATCTAGGGGTATCCAGTGCAGTAACTGAAAATCCATTTGCAACAAACACCAAAGACTAGAGCTGTAACATCCAAGCTATCATCTGCCCATATACTTTTCATTTAACACTACAGTGAATGAGTTGTGCTGCAAAAGATCCACTTTATTGCACCACAGCAGCAGAAGAATCAGACTCACTGACAGGTGGTAGAGTTGCTTTCTATGTGAATAATGTGTTGAGCTTAACCCAGGGGGAGATGATAAAAGTGTTGAAAGCTTATGGGTAAGAGTGAAGTGACATACAAACATGGATGATACAGTTGTGAGTGTTTACTACAGGCCACTGAACCAGGAAGAAGCTACTGACAAGGCCTTCTGCAGGCAGCTGGAAGTAGCCTCAAGATCAAGTGCCCTGGTGCCCATGGGTGACTTCAACCTTGCTGATATTAGTTGGAAAGATCACACAGCCAAACACAAACTGTCCAAAACGTTCCTGCAGTGTATTGATGACAACTATCTCCTGCAAGCATTTGAAGAACCAACAAGGAGAAGTGCAATGCTGGACCTGGTATTAACAAAGAAGGACTGGTGGGTTGGGGGTAATCTTGGGTGCAATGACCATGACATGGGCCACGAGGCCAGAGCACCTCTAGTGTGAGGGCAGACTGAGGGAGTTGGGGCTATACAGTCTGGAGAAGAGAAGGCTTTGAGGAGACCTAATTGTGGCCTTCCAGCCACACCGTCCATCATCAGTATATTTGCAGATGACACCAAACTGGGGGCAGGTGGTGATCTGTTAGAGGATAGAAGAGCTCTGCAGAGGGACCTTGACAGGCTGGACAGATGGGCAAAGTCCAACACATCTAAGTGCCAGGTTCTACACATTGGCCACAATAACCCCATGCAATTCTACAGGCTGGGGACACAGTGGCTGGAGAGCAGCCAGGCAGAGAGTACAGGTTGATGGTAGGTTGGACATGAGCCAGCAGCGTGCCCAGGTGGCCAAGAAGGCAAATGATATCATGGCCTGGATCAGGAATAGTGTGGCCAGCAGGAGCAGGGAAGTCATTGTGCCCCTGTACTCAGCACTGGTTAGGCCACACCTTGAGTACTGTGTCCAGTGCTGGGCCCCTCAGTTTAGGAAAGATAAGGAGTTGCTGTAATGTGTCCAGAGAAGGGCAACAAAGTTGGTGAGGGGTTTGGAGCACAAACCCTCTGAGGAGAGGCTGAGGGAGTTGGGGTTGCTTAGCCTAGAGAAGAGGAGGCTCAAGGGAGACCTTATTGCTCTCTACAACTCCATGAAGGGAGGTTGTAGCCAGGTGGGGGTTGGTCTCTTCTCCCAGGCAGCCAGCAGCAGAACAAGAGGACACAGTCTCAAGCTGCACCAGGGGAGGTTTAGGCTGCATGTTTGGAAGAAGTTCTTCACAGAAATAGTGATTGACCTTTGGAATGTGCTGCCCAGGGAGGTGGTGGAGTCACCATCACTGGAGGTGTTTAGGAAGAGACTGGATGAGGCACTTGATTCCATGGTTTAGTTGATTAGGTGGTGTTGGATGATAGGTTGGCCTTGATGATCTCAGAGGTCTTTTCCAGCCTGGCTAATCCTATCCTATCCTATCCTATCCTATCCTATCCTATCCTATCCTATCCTATCCTATCCTATCCTATCCTAAACTTTGCCTTGTTCAAGACTCTATGAAATATCCAGTGGACTAGGACTCTGGAAGGAAGGGGGGGGGACCCAAGAGAGCTGGTTAGTATTCAAACGTTATCTCCTCCAAGCTCAAGAGAAATGTATTCCCTTGAAAAAAAAATCAAGTAAGGCAAGCAGATGACCTGCATGGATAACCAAGGAACTCCTAGTAAAACTCAAAAATAAAAAGGAATTTTACAATATTTGGAAAAAAGAACTAGTCAGTTGGGAGGATTATAGAAATAAAGCCAGAGAAAATAGTGATGCAACAAGGAAGGCCAAGGCCCTCCTGGAACTGAATCTCAATGGAGAGGTGAAGGAGAACAAGAAGAGTTCTTTCAAATACATCAATGATAAAAGGAAGAACAGGCAAAAGGTGTACCCTCTACTGAATGATATAGGAGATATGGTAACTGATGATGCAGAGATGGCAGAGTTGCTGAATGCCTTCTTTGCCTCAGTCATTACTTCTAAGACTGGACCTCAGGAACTTCAGTCTCTGGAAGCAAGGGAGCAGAACTCAAGAGATGTGGACATTCCACTGGTCAGTCAGGACTGGGTTAGAGGTCTCTTATACCAACTGAAGACAAACAAATCCATGGGCCCTGATGGGGTGCATCCACGAGTGATGAGAGAGCTGGCTGATACTGTTGCTGAACCTCTCTCCAGGTCGTGGAGAACCGGAGAGGTGCCTGATGACCAGAAGAAAGGAAATGTCACTCCAGTCTTCAAAAAAGGCAAGAAAGAGGACCCAGACAACTAAAGAACAGTCAGCCTCACCTCCATCCCTAGAAAGTTGATGGAGGACCTCGTCCTGGAGGTCATCTCTAACCACATGGAAGACAAGAAGATTATCAGAAGTAGCCAACATGGATTTACCAAGGGGAGATCCTCCCTGACTAATTTGATAACCTTCAATGAAATTATGACCAAATGGGTAGATGAGGGAAGAGCAGTGGATGTCATGTATCTTGATTTTAGTAAAGCTTTTGATACTGTCTCCCATAACATCCTCATAGAAAAGCTCTGTGAGGTGGATTGCAAACTGCCTCAACAACAGAGTTCAGAGGGTCATCATCAGTGGGACAGAGTCAATTAGGAGGCCTGTGGCCAGTGGTGATCCCCAGGAATTGGTACTGGCTCCAGTTTTGTTCAGTATTTTTATCAACAGCCTGGGTGAGGGGAGTGAGAGTACCCTCAGCAAGTTCACTGATGATACAAAACTGGCGGGGTTGGTTGACACCCCATCAAGCTGTGCTGCCATCCAACAAGACCTGGACAGGCTGGAGGACTGGGTGCGGGCAAACCTCATCAAGTTCAATAAGGACAAGTGCAGGGTCCTATATCTGGGGAGGAATAACAATCTGTGACAGTTTTAGGCTATGCCTTTATGAGGGACAGTTACTGAAGCACTCTGGCTGAGTGTTTTGGTGTAAAAAAAGGAAAACAAAATATAGTTCTAAACTAATTTCATTGGTAGATCAGTGGGAATGCAACTTTAAATTTTAGTTTTAGTTCAGTCTGAGTCCCAGTCTGTCTGTGTCAGTCTGCCTGGACGGCTGTTTCTCTTTCTGTGCTTGGATGACCTTGGACTAATGAGATAAGAAACTAATTCTTTTTCTTCCCTTAGTATTCACTTTGATCTAACCGAATTTCCCCCTTAATAATTACTTTTCTCTCTCTAACCCTTTTTGGGGAAAAAGGGAGGAAGGGGGGAAAAGAGCTTTTTGGGAGGACCCTCCTCCAGCAAGGAGGGGCAGGTTTCCTGTGTTACATTCTTTGCTGTATATTTTTGTATATACTGTAAATACTGTATATTGTATATACTCATCACATTTCATCCTGCTTGTAAAATACAGCTTTTCCATCTGCTCCTTTGACTGAGTTAGCCATGGCTTCTGTGTGCGGGGAGAACTGAACTTTCTCTCACCACCACACAATCACACACCAGTATAGGTTAGGGGCTGCCCTGTTGGAAAGCAACTTCACAGAGAAAGACCTTGGAGTGCTGGTGGACAGCAAGTTCTCCATGGGACAGCAATGTGACCTTGTGGCCAAGAAAGCCAATGGTATCCTGTGATGCATCAAGAAGGGTGTGTCCAGCAGGTCTAGGGAAGTACTTCTACCTCTCTAATCTGCCCTGGTGAGACCACACCTGGAATACTGTGTCCAGTTTTGGGCTCCCCAGATCAAGAAAGCCAGAGACCTGCTGGAGAGAATCCAACAGAAAGTCACAAGGATGATTAGGGGACTTGAGCACCTCCCCTATGAAGAGAGACTGAGATCCCTGGGGTATTTAGTCTTGAGAAGAGAAGATTGAGAAGGGATCTCATCAAGGTGTATAAATATCTGAGGGGTGGGTGTCTAGTGGATAGGGCCAAGCCCTTTTCGGTGGTGCACAGTAATAAGACAAGGAACAATGTGTTCAAGCTTGAACATAGAAGATTTCACCTTGACATGAGGAGAAACTTCTTTACAGTGAGGGTGACAGAGTACTGGAACAGGCTGCCCAGGGAGGTTGTGGAGTCTCTTTCTCTGGAGACTTTCAAAACCCACCTGGATGCATTGCTGTGAAAACTACCCTTAGTGATCCTTCTTTGGCAGGGGAGTTGGACCCAATGATCTCTTGAGGTCCCTTTCAATCTCTGATATACTGTGATACTGTGACTTTATCTCACATATTTTTAATGTAGATTAATATTTTAGAGATGAACATTGCACAATGAGATACAGTTGAAAGCAAATGATAATGTTTTACTCATTTCATATTAGTTCCACTTCCTTAAGCATTTTAGTAAGCAAATTGGTTAATGTATCTCTGGAGATATGCTTAGTTCATAGAATTTAAGAAACGTCTTAAATGGAGCAAGACTGAAAAACAGGCAGGTGCTTGCTTTACTGGCTTGGACTACTGACATATTTTACCCAGTGCTACAGCATTCAATTTTACCAGTTACAAATGGACAAAACCATGTCCTTAGTAAAAATCATTCTGCTTTCAAATAAGGCCTTGATTATTTCAAAGATGAAAACTCATAACTGGGAAAAAAGATCAGCTTAAACTACTAAATGCAGGTGTTTAAAAGCTTCCTAAATGAAACTCTTCTCTTTAAATTATGAAGAAATATTGCTTTAACATTGCATAATATCCTCTTCCATAGTTTGCAGTGTTTGTTCATCAAATTAAGAATAGCATATTTACATGTGTTGCTTTTATTGCAGCAATAACATAAACTTTTCAATTGTTTTAATCAGCTGAGTATCTGTTTCCTATTTCAGTTCTTCCAAACTATTCTGGATAAAAGCAGGTGATGCTATTTTGGGTTTTTTATTTCCTTTTTTACTGTCTCAGAAAAAAGATTATGTCTTGCAATTTTTTTTTTATGGGCCATAAGGTTACTTCAGAGCTTGTGGAACATGTTTCTAGTTTTAAGAGGCTTAAGGGGAGAAGCAGGTGCCTTTGAATGACTGACCATTGCTCATGGAATGATGGCCTAACATCAGCAAATAAAAGACATCAAGGGCATAGCTCATTTGTAGCTGAATAGAATCAGCAGAGAATTAAATAGCATCAGAAGTATGTTAATAGTAAAGCAGCACACTGCTGTACAGTATTTAGACATATAGAAACAGATTTGAAGTGGAACCTAAGGAGAATCTGACAGGATTCAACATAGGAGGAGGAGAAGGATGGTTTGTCATTCCATTGCATTTTTAAAGAAAGATTTGGATACTCAATGACAATTTCCATGTTTTTGCTTTATTTTATTTTCTGATAGAACCCAGCTTTTGCCCTACAAAGAGGAAACAGAGTGCTTCATAGAATCTACAAGAAGCCAGCAAGAGTGGCAAGCCTATCCTTTTCCAAGAACAAATGATTGTCTACATTTCAGAATGTATCTGCTCCTACCTAATGATTTCAATGAAGTTCTCACTTTGTGCAGCTTATGGTATGAAAGGCAGTAGTATTCCCACAGTTAAAAACTCATCAGGAGTCCTGCAAGGTAAAATACTATCAATTAGACAATTGTAAGTCAGTAAGTACCAGGGATGCTGCTTCACACTGAGTCCAGAATCACCTTCTTGCAAAGCAGCAGCTCTTGAGCCAGCAGTTCTGTGTCCTAATTCACTAGAATTGAACACATAGATTTATAGAAGTTTATGTAAGTTGTGCATATCTTTGCATGTATGTGTAACTATCTCTATGCATAGACCTATGTTTCATGATCTATTTTAACTGAGTTCTTTGCAAATTCATTTCCATAATATCAAAGAGGCTGCTTGTAATCCGAGTGACTTGGTCATCTATCCAGATCCCCTATGTCCCAAAATGACATCTGATTTCAGTGGTTACTTGTAAAGAGGAACTCAGAGAAGCAAATTATTTGCTTTAGTTTATGAATGTGGAGTCTTGTCAGTACTGGATTTCTAGTCCCTTTGATAACGTAAGGTACAATACTTGAGTTTTAACACATTTTGCATATTCCACATTTAATTAAAAAATGAAGCTGCCAGACACACCACAACAACCTACAAAATGCAAATACTTCATTAAAGTCGGTTGTAACATTTCAGGTTGGACTATAGGATTTCTGTTTTGCAGCACCACATTCATTTCTTCCTTTCATCCCTCTGGATGCCTCATGGCATCTCTAAATTTCAGATTTGGTATCTTGGTTTAGCTGTACAGTTCCATTTTAATAACCCAGTTTCATGGCAAAGTATTTATACTTTGTTGTGCATTCAGCAATTATACTTTTTGCTTAGTTGATATTAAGTACCAATAGATTGCTTTAAGTTATTATATATTTTTGCTGGTAAGAGATATGACTTTGTAATTATTTTTTGTCTTTCTGACATGTTATTATTTAAAAACAGGAAGAAGTGTTGTTTTAATAGGAACTCATGGTAGCATTCTAATGACTATAATTTGTCCACCAAGGATCTAAAATGCATGAGAGTTGCACTTATATATAATATGAAATTTAACTGCCAAATAGTACCATAGTATCATAGTATCAGTCAGGGTTGGAAAGGACCACAAAGATCATCTAGTTCCAACCCCCCTGCAATAGGCAGGGACACCCCACACCAGATCAGGCTGGCCAGACCCTCATCTAGCTTGCTCCTAAACACCTCCAGGGATGGTGCCCCTACCACCTCCCTGGACAACCCATTCAAGGGCTTCACCACTCTCATGGTGAAGAACTTCCTCCTCAATTCCAGCCTGAATCTCCCCAGCTCCAGCTTCATTCCTTTCCCCCTAGTCCTATCACTACCTGAGGTTCTGAGAAGTCCCTCCCCAGCCTTCTTGTAGCCCCCCTTCAGATACTGGAAGGCCACAATTAGGTCACCTCGGAGCCTTCTCTTCTCCAGACTGAAGAGCCCCAACTCCCTCAGTCTGTCCTCATAGGAGAGGTGCTCCAGCCCTCTGATCATCCTTGTGGCCCTTCTCTGGACACGTTCCAGCACCTCCATATCCCTCTTGTAATAGGGGCTCCAGAACTGGATGCAGTACTCCAGGTGGGGTGTCACCAGAGCTGAGTAGAGGGGGGAGAATCACCTCCCTTGACCTGCTGGCCACACTTCTCTTGATGCAGCCCAAGATCTGATTAGCTTTCCAGGCTGCAAGTGCACTTTGAGAGCTCACGTTGAGCTTCTCATCCACCAGCACCCCCAAGTCTCTCTCCTCTGGGCTGCTTTCCAGCCAGTCACTGCCCAGACTGTATTTGTGCCTGGGATTGCCTCGACCCAGATGCAGGACCCTGCACTTGCTCTTGTTGAACCTCATGAGGCTGGCTTGTGCCCACCTCTCCAGCCTGTCCAGGTCCCTCTGGATGGCATCCCTTCCCTCCAGCGTGTCTGCTGCACCACACAGCTTGGTGTCATCAGCAAACTTGCTGAGGGTGCACTCAATGCCACTGTCCATGGCACCCACAAAGATGTTGAACAAGCCTGGTCCCAGGACTGATCCCTGAGGGACTCCGCTTGTCACTGGCCTCCACTGGGACATGGACCCATTGACAGCCACTCTTTGGGTGTGGCCATCAAGCCAGTTCTTTATCCATCTAGCGGTCCACCCATCAAACCAATGTGCCACCAGGTTGGAGACTGGGATGCGGTGTGGGACAGTGTCGATTGATCACTTTAATCCATATCTGAATCATATAAGATACGAGTAATTTAAGATTATTTTATTTATCTTTCACTTGCTAATTCTCTCTTCTTGTTTCTTATATCATGCTATTCCAAAGAATTAAATCAAAATTATGTATGTATACAAATTTCCCCCAGCAGTGTATACTAATTATTTATTTCTGAGTAAAGAGCTTCTGAAGGGTTTCTTGATGAAGAACCAGATGCTCATTATGAAAAATAAATACTGACTATTTTTGTAGCAAATTCCAAACTAACATCTAAAGCTTTGGGACACCTGTTTTCTTCCTGCACAGCCAAGAACTGCCACAGATAATCCATGACCCCTTCACTGGTGTCATTGAGCAAGACGAGAACACACAAAGGAAATGTCACCCTTAAACATATTATCTGTGTAAGTATTAGACCTCTGAAATGTAGCTGAAAGGGGAACACTTTCCCCCTTTCCTCCTTTGATATTTCTGGAGCAGATGTCTAAGAAGCTTAGCTGGACAAATTAAGGCCAGTATAGAAGAACATGTCAAATTATTTATCTGAATTTTGGTAGCTGTATCATTCTATGAAATGTTACACTTCAGGACCTTGATCTTGCCTGAGACTTCATATACATAGTAAAAAGAAAAAAAAAAATCATACTTTTAAAAGGAATAAGAGTAGTCACTTAGGCAAAACATGCTTATTAAATTTGCTACTGTCATAAGAATAGAAGCCGTTGTATATGTAGTAGAGAATAAATAGTCACATGGTATTCAGACTCCTCTGAATGCACAGTGGGAAGTAGCATCAATCACTTTTCCTGCTTCTTTCTACTCTCTCAGATGACTCAAACCCCCACGTCTAATCCAGTTATATCATAATTAATCCCAGCCTTCCTTTAAATGTTACTCTCTTCTACTTGACAACCTCTGACTCCCACAAAAGTGTATTAAGATGCATCAGAGAAAAATATTTTGATTGCATATGGTCTTCATACAAACAAGTCTATGGGAAACAGTATTTGTGGCATGCTGTTTATCATAGATAAACCATAGATTCATAGAATTATAGAATGATTTGCATTAGAAGGGACTTTCAAATGTAATATATTCTGACTCCCTTTCAATGGGAAGGGCCATCTTTCACTAGATCAGGTTACTCAAAGCTCCATGCAGCCTGATCTTCTTGAAAACTTCCAGTGATGGGACATCCACATCTTCTCTGACTGGCTTGTTCCAGTGTCTAAGAACCCTCACTGCAAAAAAACTTCTTCCTTACCAATCTAAATCTACCTTTTTTCTTCTTAAAGCAATGGCCTCTTGTTCTGTTCCTACCAACCTTCTTGAAAAATCTGTCTCTGTGTCTTATAAACACCCTACTTATATTGAAAAGTCACAGTAAGATCTAGAACCTTCAATATTTCAGGCTGAACAACCCCAAGTTTCTTAATCTTTCCTCACAGGAGATGTGTTCCAGCCCTCTGATCATCTTCACAGCCCTTCTCTGGACCTAATTCATTACATTTATGTATATCTTGTACTGGAAACTCCAGAGCTAGACAAAGAACTCCAGGTGGGTTCTTATTAAAGCAGAGTAGAAGGGGATAATGACTGCCCTCAACCTGCTGTCCAGTCTTCTTTTGGTGCAGCCCAGGATGCAGTTGACATTCTGGACTGTGAGTGTACATTACTGAATCATGTCTATCTTTTAATCTACCTGTTCCCCATCACCCCTTCTCCACAGAACTGTTTTCAATCCCTTCATCCATTGGCCTATGTTGATACCAGAGGTTGCCCCAGCCCAGGTGCAGGGCCTTGCACTTGACCTTGTTGAACTTCTTGAGACTCACATGGGCTAGATCCTCAAGCCTCCCAAGATTCTTCTTGATGGTGTCTCTTCCTTCAAGCAAATCAAATGGACCGCTCTGCTTGACATCATCTGCAAACATACCAGGGGCACACTTAATCCCATTAAGTCATTGATATTGATATTAAATAGTGCTTGTTCCAGTACAGACCTTCAAAGATGGTGAAATAACTGTGAAGCAAATTTTTAACATATGTTTGTTTGTTTTTTCTTAATACATCAGTAAATGGATCAGACATGTCAAGAATGGGAATTTACACTTTCCCATCAATGTCTTTTGAATAACATTTACACTATAATGGTTTTCATCAAATATTATTTTGGACAAACAACTCTTTTCACATTCCTGTCATGACAGTGGTCCCCTACTAGAAAAAGGGTTGGAGTCTTATTAGATATTCCCTATTGATAACAAAATTACTCAAATGGAAAAAAAAAGTGTAGATTTTAATTTTATCAAGATTCTTGGCAAAACAAAACAAAACAAAACAAAACAAAACAGGTTACTATAAACTATTTATTTTCTGTGTGGTATTTCTGAGCAAAACCATACTTCAAGGACCTAGAAGGAAGACCTCTACATTGTGGATCCCAAACATCCTCAGAAAGAAAGTGTTTGTCCAGATATCCATTTCTCTCACACAGTTTTCAGTAAAAGACTTCTCAGATATAAAAAAATGCTGCAGGCATGAGGGGAGCTTGATTAATGCAAAATCTTTCAGAATTTAGATCTGAATGTGCAAAAATGAAAAGAAGGATGAGGGAAGACCTCATTGATCTCTACAGCTACCTGAAAGGAGTTTGTAGTATCACACGATAGAACACAAAGAAATGGCCTCAAATTGTGCCCGTGGAGGTTTAGATTGGATATTAAGAAAACTTTCCTTACTGAAAGAGCCATCAGGCATTGGAACTGGCTCCTGAGGGAGGTGGTAGAGTCACTATGACTGGAGGTGTTCAAAGCACAAGTAGACATGGCACTCTGGGACATAGTTTAATGGCTTTGGTGGTGATAGGTCAATGATTAGACTTGATGACCCTAGAGGTCTTTTCCAACCACAACAATTCTATGTTCATATAAGTGCAATATTGCTCTTTAATCACTAGAAGTTGCTTACAACATTAATAGAAATTTTGTAATTGTGGATGCTTAAACTAGCCTCTGGATCCACTGATAAATCTGAGAAAGTAGTCCTAACTTGGAAACCTCTAGAGACTTATGGGATATAATTTTAAACAAATGTGTGCATAGTAATCATTTGGGTTTAACTCTTCTTTTTAGAGCATCTACATTCAGTGTTTATTATTTATCTAGTCATATGATTGTAATCTGTATTTGAAATCTAATTTCATATATTTCTGTATTCTTTTCAAAGATACAGAAGATGAAAGGATTTTTATTTGCTGTATCATCCACTGGTTCAAGAGTCCTGTGATAAGGATGTAGTAAGTAAAAAGTTACTGTTTTCATTGCCTCATTTTCTTGTTCTTTAAAATGTGACGCATACACTGAGACAGATTTAATGATCTCATGTCAAAGCATTTCTTATGATGAGATGTGAATGCTGTGCAAAGTCCATATTAATCTCAGATATATTAACAGCAGGTTTTAGAATTTTATTTCTAATCAAGCCTTACTTTATCCAGAAAGATTAGTCTGCAATGACCTTATTGCTCTCTACAACTCCCTGAAGGGAGGTTGTAGACAGGCAGAGGTTGTTCTCTTCTCCCAGGCAACCAGCACCAGAACAAGAGGAACACAGTCCAAGCTGCGCCAGTGGAGGTTTAGGCTGGAGGTTAGGAAGAAGTTCTACACAGAGAGAGTGATTGGCCATTGGAACAGGCTGCCCAAGGAGGTGGTGGAGTCACCATCACTGGAGGTGTTTAGGAGGAGACTTGATGGGGTGCTTGGTTGCATGGTTTAGTTGATCAGGTGGTGTTGGATGATAGGTTGGAGATGATGATCTTGAAGGTCTCTTCCAACCTGGTCTATTCTATTCTATTCTATTCTATTCTATTCTATTCTATTCTATGCATGCATTCAGTACATTAAACTATGAATTCAATCATTTTTTGTTATGTCCAGCAATGAAGGAATAAAACTTGGTATAATAGTATACTATTTCACTAACCTAGAATTAGTTGCTATATAAAAAGATAAGGCTGATTAAAATGCATATTCAAAGTCTACAAATGCTGCAAGTATTTTAAATATAACTAAGGATAATTTTCTTATACTAATGTAATATTAATGGAGAATACTCAATTTTAAAAGATGCTGGCTGTCTGCAGCAAGAGTATGAGAAATTTAACTCCCTTCTCTGTAGTTCATCATAAGTCACTCAGAACCCCAAAGGAGCAAGCCAAATCACTCAACATGAAATTTGTCCAGTTGCCTAACAAATATTATGGTGAGTGGGAAGAGTTAGTGTTACACTGTGAAAAGTGTGCTTTATGCTTTGCAAGCAAAATCAAGAAAAACTGTACTGAAGATCTCTTAGGCTGCTTACAACAAGCTTTCAGTGTTGCACCTTCTGTGTAAGCCCTGAGGAGCAAAGGTCTTTGAACTTTAGAAAAGAGTCAGAAAATATATAAACTATGTCATAAAATGATGCCATTACAATAAGGCAGGAACAGGAGCTTATACTGTAAATGCTAAAAAACACTTCTGTTCCAGGCTGGTAAAAGAAATTGAACATAGGAGGCAAGAAATACAGAACCTGAGGTAAAACACAGAAAGGTAAATAAAAACCTCTCATTTCTTTCCCTGGGTTACAGTTACATCTTTAATTGTTATGTTATCCCTTTTGGTGGTCCCTCTGGGGACTAGAATCAGCTCTTCACAAAATAACTTTTGGTACCTTTCTGATGCTTCCACAAGAAATAAGAGAATTAAGGGAGGACTTAGATGAGACTCTATAAGCTTTCACAAAAGTTATATTAACCCACATTACTAATGACTTCAACATTCAACTCATATGAAAATAAATTCACTTTTTTGCTATATTTTAAAAAGCATCTTCAGTTTGGATTGAATAAAAGGTTTCCAAAATTTTATAAAGTATGTCTTTCTGCAATATACTACCATCACATTTGTGTAGAAAAGTTGAGATAAGACATGTTACGTCTATCAATATAATTTTCTGCAACATGATCTGAATAGTTAAAGATTACTTTTTTTTCCCCCTTCTGAATCAGAAATGGGGAAATCAAAAGTCTTTTCTAGTTTTCCCCTAAATAAAATCTTGACAGATGAGTCAGATGAGCATGGGTTTAGGAAGGGCAGGTCCTGCCTGACCAACCTGATCTCCTTCTATGATCAGGTGACCCGCCTGGTGGATGTGGGGAGGCCTGTGGATGTAGTCTACCTGAACCTCAGCAAGGCCTTTGACACTGTTCCCCATAGCAAACTCCTGGCCAAGCTGTCAGCCCATGGCTTGGATGGGAGCACACTGCGATGGGTTAGGAACTGGATGGAGGGCCGAGCCCAGCGAGTGGTGGTGAATGGTGCCACATCCAGCTGGCGGCCAGTCACTAGTGGTGTACCCCAGGGATCAGTGCTGGGCCCCATGCTCTTTAACATCTTTATTGATGATCTGGATGAGGGCGTTGAGTCCATCATCAGTAAATTTGCAGATGACACCAAGCTGGGGGCAGGAGTTGATCTGCTGGAGGGTGGAGAGGCTCTGCAGAGGGACCTCGACAGGCTGGGCAGATGGGCAGAGTCCAACGGCATGAGATTTAACACATCCAAGTGCCGGGTTCTGCACATTGGCCACAGCAACCCCATGCAGAGCTACAGGCTGGGGTCAGAGTGGCTGGAGAGCAGCCAGGTAGAGAGGGACCTGGGGGTGCTGGTCGACGGTAGACTGAACATGAGCCTGCAGTGTGCCCAGGCAGCCAGGAAGGCCAATGGCATCCTGGCCTGCATCAGGAATAGTGTGGCCAGCAGGAGCAGGGAGGTCATTCTGCCCCTGTACACTGCACTGGTTAGGCTGCACCTCGAGTATTGTGTCCAGTTCTGGGCCCCTCAGTTTAGGAAGGATGTTGACTTGCTGGAACGTGTCCAGAGAAGGGCAATGAAGTTGGTGAGGGGTTTGGAACACAAGCCCTATGAGGAGAGGCTGAGGGAGCTGGGGTTGCTTAGCCTGGAGAAGAGGAGACTCAGGGGTGACCTTATCACTCTCTACAACTACCTGAAGGGAGGTTGTAGACAGATGGATGTCGGTCTCTTCTCCCAGGCAGCCAGTACTAGAACAAGAGGACACAGTCTCAGGCTGCGCCAGGGGAGGTTCAGGCTACATGTTAGGAAAAAGTTCTATACAGAAAGAGTGATTGCCCATTGGAATGGGCTGCCTGGGGAGGTGGTGGAGTCACCATCATTGGGGGTTTTCAGGAGAAGATTTGATGGGGTGCTTGGTGCCATGGGTTAGTTGTTTGGGTGGTGTTGGATTGGTTGATGGGTTGGACACTGTGGTGGTTTGAAAGGAAAGGCTCTGCTTTCCCTCCCCCACTGAGAAAGAGACCACGGCTAAACCCAGTCGGAGAAATGAGATTATATTTTACAAGGAAACAGATTCTATGTAACACAACAAATACAGGTATTTTACAATATATACAGGAATATACAGCAAATGAACTCAACCAGAAACCAGACCCCCCACAGAGGGGGCTTCCCCCTGTGCCCCCTTCACCCCCCTACCTCCCTTCTCCCCCAAAAGAGGTAGAAAAGAGATGTGGATGGTTAACAGGGCAGGAAAGGAAGAAAGGCCTTGCACAGGGCGTTAGTATCTTATCTTAGTTGGCCAGAATCCCAGAAGCAGATCCAGCCGAGAGGGACAGCGAAGGAAGGAAGACTGAGAGAAAGTTCCCAACTCCCCTGGGTCCAATCTCTCCTCCCACAATCCTACCAATGAAATTCGTTTAGAATACCAAAATATTTTACAAACATTTAGCCAGTGTGCCCCTTCCTTAAAGGCACAGCGTCAAACGGCCACAGACACAATGATCTTGAAGGTCTCTTCCAACCTGGTTTATTCTATGTATTCTTTACAAAGATGATGGATTTTTACCTATTTGCATGATCAGTATTTTTTTAGTTCAGTGGGGGAATAGAAAAAAATAGTATGAAACTTAAAACTGGATTTCAATGAGAAATATGTTACATCTGGAATTATGTAATCCTTCCAATAAATAGTGTTCTGAACAAAGAGAAAGGCTAATGTTTGTTCTTTATCTTAAGACATTTTACGATAGACCAGTAAAGTTATGTCATTTTCTTGTATCTCTTTCTTGTTTGTTTAAACCTTTCAAAGTTGGAAAAGTAACATTCATTAACTTTATGTTTTATATCAGAAGAAAAGTAACAAAAACTTGTTGTTTCTGAAAGCATTGAATATTTTAGACTACTATCAGGTAATGTTCATGTATTCATAATGTTCAGTTAAGTAGAAGAAAAATTATTCTCAGACCATAAGATATTTCCTACAGGAGAGATCATTATTTTAAAATATGACCTTCCCATCAGGATTTGTAATTATATTTCCAAACTAATATACTCTTGTATTAATTTATGAAATACTAAACAGACCTTTATTAACATTGAAAATTATCAATAGCCATTAAACAGTATTTATATGCAGATCCTAGTGCACAGTCATGAAATATATCCCATAAATTGGTACAGTATAACAATGTGAACCCAATTAGAAAAATACAAAATAGTTACTCAAATAGGAACCAAGGGTGCAATTCTGCAGCTTGACCACCAGATGGCAACTCGACAAGATGCTTGCGGCTTGGCTAAATAGCTAGAAGAGGCAGAATGTCAGGGCAATACAACTCAAGGGAACCCTTCAGAGACTTTAATCACTTTTGATAACGAATTATGGCTCCAGGCATTCCGGGGTGCAGTTTTTAAACCTTAGATTACAATACCATGCAAGATAAGTGCAGAGATTTTAAGCAGAACCAAATCTGGGGTTAAACACATGAAGACTGGAAAGATACAGTGTTTTGCTTACTAACCTGGTTGCTAAGCTACTGCTACACTGGCTGGCTGCTGAAACTGGCTCCAAGGACCTGGCTGGGACTGTGGCTGCCGTGGCTGGTCCCTGCAAAAGTTCAGGGGCTTGTGGGGACCCAGAGCTGGTCCCAGGGGCAGTCCCTTTCAGACATGGCCATGGGGGCAGCTTTCTCCCACAGCTGTGAGGGCATGGTGCAGACTTCTGCTCACCTGGACAGGCTCTCTTGAGTGGCTCCCTTGGTGTTGTGATCCTGTGGAGTCTGCAGGGCACTGTGGGGTAGCAGTTCCCCTCCTGGGTCTGCTGGACAACATAGCGGGAGGAGGGGGTGGTCGGCATGGAGTGTAGCGGTGCAGCTTTCCCCTGCTTGGCTCAAAGTGAGCAAGCTCTTGGAACACTCACAGGTGGTCCTGGCAGAGCACAGGCGCTCTGAATCACATGGAACAATGGTGGCTCCTCTTCTCCTACAAGTGGTGCGGTCCTTCTTTGCAAGTGGGCACACAAAGGCTCTTGCTTGCAGATCTGCTGCCTTGTGGCTGTGGCAGACACTGTTAGGACTTGCCAAAGGATTCAGACTATTCCTCCCCCAACTGGGTCAAGCTTACCATTGGGGTTCAGTCCCTTTAAGACGTGGTGGCAGCTTGTTCATACCAGTGGGATTGGGATATGATGCAGAGCTGGCTGTAGTTGCAGAACAGCTTGCAAAGGACTCTTTGCAGTCTTCCGGGTAAACTGAAGCACAATGGCACTTTGCAGATTGCTGGCTTCTCTCCAGACTGCAGACACAGGCAGTGTGTGCACAAGGGTAGAGCACGTGCAATGGAGCTTAACAGCCAAAGCAACAAAGCTTAATAGCCACAGCAAAGAGCAAAGAGTGAGTTTTTTAGAATTTAAGGAATATTTATAATATGCTTAAGGCTTGGGTTTGACCACTAGTCACCCTTGGTAATAGCTTTAACCAATGAAAAAGCATGTGGCTAGAATTATGCCCCAAACTGGGAGAAGCACAAGTATAGCATAAGCATCCCGCTGGGTTCTGTTTGGTTGGCACGTGGTTTCCGTGGCAACCCCTCCTCCTGCTACGTCAGGCAGGCAACCTGAGCCCGCTGCCCCTCCTCCCCTCTTCAGGAGGTCCCAAGCCTCCAAACCCTTATCTCCTGAAAAGAAAGGAAAGAAAAGCCAAAACAAGCTCCCAGAGCTGAGCTGGTCACCACTGCCTCCTCTCCCTGCAGCAACACGCTGGGTTCAAATAATGTCAAATTATTTTTAAAGCCATCTTTATATGACTGCTTTATAACAATACATGAAATTTTAATTGTTAATAAGAAAAGATGCAAAATATAAGGATACATTGGTTGGCTAAAAAAAAAAAAATCAGAAGCAGACAGTTTTCTGTTTATTAATTAATCAGTACAGGTTCTAATAAAGCTAGTATATCATCCAATAAAGCTAGCTTATCATCCAGTCTGACATTGTGTTAGAATATTTTGTTAATATTGCTTTTTGAGATATGTAGACAAACAACACACATCAGATTGGGTCCTCATTGTAATATACCTATGTTACTCTTTGCAGATGGAGACTGACAAAAGAAAAAACCGTTCTGTAATCCAGGCACAGAAAACACCTGGAAACTGCTGAGAATACTGTTTTGTTTCAACTGAAAAGGAAAATAAAGTAGGTATTAAAATAGCAAAACCTTTTCCTGTAATTGATCTTAGTTTTAACAAAAAGCAACAGAGAACACTAAGTACAGTTCTTCAGCTTCACAAAACTCTCAAGATAGCCCACAAATGACAGTAGACTTAACCTAAGATTAGCTAAATAACATTAGACATTAGTTATTACTTTATGGGTGCATAGGCTTAGACTCAGATTAAAAGTGATGAAACATGCCTACTAAGAATAATGACCCTTTCAGAAAGGAGTACATCTAATCAAGTGTGTTATGCACCATTGAGTTTTCATTCAAGGGGCTTGCGGTTTAATAGCTGTTTGGTGACATTTGGAACAGGATGCAGTTATTAAACAATGTAAAAAGCTAGTTTGTTTCTTGGCAGGAGGAGTTAGGCCTTTTGCTCTCTCTCAGATTAAAATAAAATTACTCTCAAGTTAAATAACTACAGAGAAGGTAAATCACATATGTGATAATGAAAAAAATGGACAGGCTATTATTATCAATCTTGCAGTCTTCTGTTGGAAGGCTACACTGAAAAGAAATATATTTCAAATTACTCTGAATCTGAAAATATTCTGAATAGAATAAGGATAACAGGGACAGAATTAAAAATATAATCCATAAAGAAAGCTTTGGTGCTGTTTTCATTTGTCTAGTGAGATATACTACAGTATATCACAGTATATCACAGTATCACATTATAGCTAAGGCTGGAAGAGACCCCAAGGATCATCGAGTCCAACCTGTCTCCACAGACCTCACGACTAGACCATGGCACCAAGTGCCACATCCAATCTCCTCTTGAACACCTCATAAGATATCAGGACCACATAAAATCTATAAGATTGCATGATGTCCTTGACTAGGCATTTTGAATCAAGCAAGATCATTCTAATATTTATTTATGGTGATACATGAACATGAGAATTATGCAGCTGTTTTATTAATCAATCCTTTCAGCAATTTTAAGATTCAGTTTTCACTTTGCTTCACAATGCCAGATTAGAGTCCAAAATCCAGATGCAGTGGACACATTTAAACTAGCCTTTGACACAGATTCAGAAATAATAGAATCATTCCCTCTATAAAACAATATGCATTACAGAAAAAAAAAAAAAAAGGTTGCATATGTCTATGAAATTCTGATCATTTTTACTCAAAGACTGTCTACAATGACAATTTAGAAAGAATTTCCAAACTGCTACATAGCAGTCATTTATTGCATCAATTTTTGACAAACTTGGGATTCATCTGACCAGACAGAGGGGGCAGATAAAAAGTCATAGCAAACACAGCATTGTAATATGGATTTGAATCCAGTGACTTATTTAACAGTCTAAACTAAATAGATTAGATTAATTTTGTGCCGGAAGGTCAAATTCAGTTGCCTAACCTTAGATATCTCATGGTACTTGAGATGCACTAAGATGTTCCATCTCATCATGATATGATAATCTTAATGGTTGCACCTTGTGAATAACTTCTGTTTACATATACCAGTCCTATGGAGTAGACATCTTAAAACCTTAAGATAGCCCAAGATGTCTATGTTTAGACATACATCAGCCCACATCTCTTCTGTCTGCAAAGATTTTTAAAAGTCTAGCTCAGATTTTGCTATCCACATCTTCCAGCCATGGTGATGGAGTACATCTGATTCTGCTAACAGCCAGGTCAAAAATGGACAGTTTAAATTGCCTCTAAAAACACTGCATATTTGATTTTGCCCTGAAATAGACTAAGAAAGTCCACCGAAAGCTAGATGTTTTCTAATTGTGTATACTTAACTACAGTAGATCCATCTGATTTTCCTCTGTATGCCAGCCTGTCTAAAGCCCAAACTGATAGGGCTCAGTCTGCCTCACTGTAGATGAACTGAAGGTGCGTGACCGAATTTGTGTGGAATGGTTTAGTGCTCACTATTGGGTCAATGTGAATGCTAGTATAAATTTCAGCTCAACTCAGAACAAGTTAATCATTCAAACATGAAAGTTCACCCCTGTTTTCTATGGATGTATTTGTAAACTAAGCAGGGGCAGACCACTCCTTTTTAGCACTAATAAGTAATTTTCATACTGTTAAATGTTTAGCACTGCCCTTCATCCAGTTTTAATCCATTCTAATTTGTGGTCTTGAACCAGTGATTAGCAAGACAAAATCCACGTGTAACAGAAGTTATTCTCAATAGATAGCTTGGTTATTGCCATCCCATTTGATCAACATAGACACAAGCTGTACATTGCAACTTCTTAAGGTCAGAGGACTACTCTGGTCTGTTTTATTTACTAGTATAGGTATAGTTCCTGGCTCATTTTGGACCTTGACAATTACTTCTCTCAAAAGGTAACATGGACAAGACTGTCTCAATTTATACTCCCTCCATCCTCTGTAGTCTCCTAACACTGTTCTGATAGGTGTTAGGCTAAAGCATAGCTTCCACTTACTGCAGAATCTCCCAACTAATATGCACACACAGTTGCACTGGTGCCTTGGGGTCATCACATATGTCCCAGAGGAAATCCATAGGCATGAACATTGAAGACATTCAGACTTAGCCTCAGGGTTAAAGAACAGTAAGAAGCTTTGTTTTATATAGTTTTCATCCAAGTCTGGTGGTTATTCATTTACACTTAACTGTTGTTTCAGAGGTGTGGATTTCCACTTCAGTATGCTTGCACAATAAAGAATTTGAGTCAGTGATTTATTTTTCCATATTTCAAGACTTTTTTTTTTTTTGGCATTACTTTTTCTCCAGTATTTCAATGAAGTTGAAATATCAAGATAACAGAAAATAAAGGTTTCAGAAAAAAATCTGTTGAATAGGGCTAATACATGACTTAAAAAAACCAAACCAAACAACAACACAAAAAATACACCACAAAACAAACAAACAAACAAAACCCCACCACCCCAAACTTTGAAATTAAATAGGGAATGCTTCACTCTTAAAGGAGTTGCACTGTGATATTTCATACATCTATTCTCTTTCACCTGTCAAAAAATTTAGCCCCACAGTGTCGAAGATTACTGTAGCATTATGCATCTGTTCTCACTTGCATGGAAAAAAATACAGCTACAAGAAGGGCCATAAGGAGGATCAAGGAAATTACAAACCTGTCAGTCTTACCTTGGTGCTGGAGAAGGTCATGGAGCAGGTAATTTCTAGTGCCATTATGAAGCATGTGCAGGTCAAACAGATGATCACATCCAGTCAGCATTGGTTCATGAAGGGCACATCCTGCTTGACAAACCTGATGTCCTTCT
Source organism: Dryobates pubescens (assembly GCF_014839835.1). Lineage (NCBI taxonomy): Eukaryota > Metazoa > Chordata > Aves > Piciformes > Picidae > Dryobates > Dryobates pubescens. Next base: position 19,700,118 of record NC_071618.1, on the reverse strand, counting down.
ACAGTGAGGTGACCTGTTTAGTGGATGAGGGAAAGGATGTGGTGGTTGTTTTTTTGGACTTTAGTAAAACATTTGATGCTGTCTCTCACAACATCCTCCTGGAGAAGCTGGCTGCTCATGGCCTAGATGAGTGGACACTTCACTGGAAAAAATATGATTGAATGGCTGGGCCCAAAGACTGGCAGTAAATGGAGTTAAATCCAGTTGGTGGCCAGTTACTAGTGGTTTTCCCCAGAGCTCAATATTTGGGTCAGTTCTCATTAATAGCTTTTTCATCTATCTGGATAAGGGGATGGAGTGTATTCTCAGTGTATTCTCAGTAGGTCTGCAGACGACACTAAGCTGAGAGGAAGTGTGAATCTGCTTGAGGGTAGGAAGGCTCTACAGAAGGGATCTGGACGGGCCAGATTGATGGACTGAGGCCAGTTGTATGACACCCAACAAGGCCAAGTCCCAGGTCCTGTATTAGTGTCACAACCCCATGCAATGCTACAGGCTTGAGGAAGAGTAGATAGAAAGCTTCCCGGTAGAGAAGGACCTAGGGTTGTTGACTAACAACCATCTGAACATGAGCCAGCAGTGTGCACAGGTGGCCAAGAAGGCAAACAGTATCCTGGACTATATCAGGAAGAGTATGACTAGCAGGACTAGGGAAGTGATCATGTCCCTGTACTCTGGCACATTGGTGAGGCTACTCTCATGGCCTGATATCCTGAGCCAAGCCTGGACAGCAGGGGGCTGTAGCTGGAAGCTACTGTGGCGTAGATGTATGCAGGTTCTCTGGATGGGCTTGGCCGGCTCCCTCAGGGTATGGTTCCCTCCTGGAGCTGCTAGAGAGAGTGGGGGGGTGGCACGGAGCAGCACAGCTTTTACCATGGCTTGGCTCAAAAGTGAACAAGTGGTGCTGAGTTCCATTTGGCAGCAACTGCATTCCTCTTTCTACGGTTACAAGGCAGTCTTTTGCAAAGCTGCACGGGACACTCACAAGTGGTCCTGGCTCTGAATCGCCCTGGGTCAGCTTTTGACTTAGAGGGCTGTGGAGTGGCACAGGCAGCTCCCCTTTCCCCTGACTGGGCACGGGCACACAGGCTGCAGCTAAATGCAGTTCCTGCTTTGTGAGCTGGCCCACAAAGGGCTTTGGCTCACAGGTCTGTGGCCTATGCCTGTAGCAGATGCTGTTAGGGCTTGCCGAAGGGTTCAGGCTAGTCCTCCTGTGACTGGGTAGGCTTACCAGTGGGATTCAGTTTCTTTAAGACATGGTGGCTGCTTTTCCTACTGGTGGGACTGGGAGATACGGTGCTAAAATGTGGTGAAGAGAAAGACTCTTTGCGGGCTTCTGGGTAAACTGAGGCATGGCAGCTCTTCCCAGGTTGCTGGCTTCTCTCTGGGCTTCAGAGGCTGGCAGTATGCATGCATAGAGCTTAATAGCAGAGCAAAAGCAAGGGTTTAAGCAAAGAGCTCAGGCAAAGAATGACTTGTTTACCATTTGGGAGATACTTATAGGTTACTCGAGCCTTGAATTGGGCCAATAGTCAACCTTGATTAGACCTTTTAGCCTACAACAAAGCATGTAGCTAGAATTATTTCCAAACTTGGAAGGGGCACAGGTATAGCATAATCATCCCATAGAGTGGGTGCATGATGTTGTTTACCCCAAACAAGGCATGTTGACTTGTTTACCCAGGCTGGCTGATTCCTAGCCTATTTTTTACTGGGCTCTGAGCTGAACACCCACTCCAGAAAGAAGGGGGAAGGGGGGATGTGAGCAAAATATGTTTGTACAAGTTTCGGCCATATCTGGGGCATAATTCTGGGCATAGGGTGCCTTCACCACATACATACTTCTGCTAGAAGTCTGGTTGATCACATTTCAGCATGGTATTTTCTTCCAGAGTGCTTTAATAAACGTCTCCAACTAAGATTCTCTCTGAGATGGATGTGGCACAGAGGAAAGAATTCTACAAGACAGCTTCTAGCAATCACCGATTAAGTCCTAATAAAAAAATAATTGTGGACTACAGACGTAGGAGGCTATGAACTGATTGCCATGAAACCCACAGAAAGTTTTTATGAAAAACTGGCATTGAAGAAACCTGTCGAAGAATAAGTGTTTATAGGATTTACCAACGTTCTTTGAGGAGCAGAAATCAGAAAGGACACTGACGTGGTAAAAGACTTAATGATTGCTAGAATCATTAAACAGCACCTGTTTATTGCATGCATGGATTCACAGTGTATTGTATGAAAAGGCTGCAAACCCCAAACAAAGCTAATCACACCTCTTACATAGAGCTTAACAATACCTGTGCATTGGGATTTCTAAAAACTTATTTTGCATAGATAAGGTCCTTTCACTCCTGAGTCTTCACTGTCAGCTTCTGGTCTTCCAACAACATTACTGCTGAATTTTCTTCTAGTTAACGTTTCATGTTGGTTTCCAGCCAATCTTCAATCAGGTAAGAATTTTTATCTTGGCCCCTCCACATTTAGCAACTGTGTCTGCAGCTGCAATTATATCTGAGCTCAAGGTTGTACCAATACCCATGTTAATTAAAACACATTATTTATTTATGTCTAAAAAGCTATCACTTGTGCTAAGACTTTATTTCTTATGTTACTGGGAAAATTTTCTGACAGACAGAAAGTCTAACAGAAAGAAAAGAATGAAAAACAACCAGGGAATTTCCTCACTTCAACAGGTGATTTTGAAAGAACACTTAGAAGAACTTGTATATGTTATAAGAAAGTAAGTATATCATAGTATCCCCTCTGTGGCACAGAACCCATTTCACATATAAACTATTCCTAATTTTCTCATTCCTTTATGGTTTTGTGTAATGCTTTTGCCAAACATTTAGAACATTGTAGCAGTAATGGGGTAACATCCTAAATAATTTAGATGGTTTATTTGTACAAATCTTATGAGAAACACAATTTCTGTGCTTGAAAAGTATTTATATAATGCAGTATGCATCTAAGATTTCCCTTACAAGAAAGCAATTAATTTCTGAATTTACCACCTCCACTTCAAGACACAGAGAAATAACATTTAGTTAACCTGGAAAACACATTTCTCACATTTTCAGTAATCTTTTACTGAAATATATTTTGTGTTTTACTTAAGAATTCCCTTGCAACTTTCTGTTTTTTCTGAAGTGATGAATAAGCAATTTTAGCTATTTCAGATTCCATGAAATATGGAGTTAGAAATGACTTTACTTAGAAAATTTGTTTGGGTTTTTTGTTTGGTTGGTTGTTTTTTTTTTTTTCTTTAACATGAACTTATTTAGTAAAGAGTTTCCAGTTCCTGAGGGAAACAATACCAATATTAAATCATCTGAATGGTTCAAAATACTTACAATAATGAATCTCTTTTAGAATTATTTAAAAATAACCAGCAGCAGTTTGACAGTGAAATATATTGTTTGTCAAAGTGCTATTTATGTAAACAAAGAAAGTCATATATGGAAAATCAAAGATGACCCTATTTGTCTCATCAGTCTGCCATTTTCTGTGGAACCTACCATAATTGCATCTAAGCATTTTCCTGTGAATTCATATAATACATATAATCAAAATGCAAAGTGGGTTAGCTAATTTTAGGATTCCAATATGTTTAATAGGAATTCACTGTCAGAAAAATGTGAAAGAATTTATAAAAATTGTAGTCAATTCACGCTTCCATTTGGGAGTATAACTGCCAAACTACAATTCCAAATGCAAGAGATTGTATTATCTGATAAAAATCACATTTATGTAACACTTTAAGAAGCAATATAGTACCCAATATTTATACAGAATACCGGGTAAGCTCAGCAATCACACTATTAGGGATTTGATCCAATGTTCATCCACATAAATGAAATTAATTATATTTTGAAGAACTTACTTAGAATACACCTGGGGGAAAGTGGGATTTTTTCCCAATAAATTATAGTACGCTAGGCTCTCCTATATCAAGTGCCAGTTAGTAACAGTGCCAGCTAGAAATACTGGTCTTATCGTTTTCTACCAAGCATAGTTCAGTAGCAGTCCTATTAGAAACTTATTTTTCTTTTATAGGTCATGCCCAAAAGTTAACCAGAGACATGGCTTCTTAGGCTATCAGCACAGAATTCCTTATACATAGTAGTTAATTGTCAGCTCACTGTCAGGGTCATTATGGACTATCCTAAAGAGCTCTCTTCAAAAGAAATGTGCCACAGAAAAGCTCACTCTTTGGCCCTGTGGGTGTAAAGCAGCTTGTTCTCCTTTGGATTTGGACCAAGAACCAGACTGCAGATTTCCTTTATTTAGCAAAATGATCTTAACTGTAGGATTCAGTTGTTTCTGAGACATACTTAGTGTCATGGTGTTTCAGCACATATCTCCCACATCCTAAAGACAGACTCAAGAATATTCCTTTTTCTTGGCTTTATATTGTCAGTGATTTTAATTTCATATAGAGCTGAAAATAGAATTTTTCTGATGAGGAGCTATAGCCAGAATCCAAACTAAAGAATATAGAGATGTTAGTACAAAGTCTGAAAGTTGATGTCAAGTCTAGATGAACTATATGAAGAAACTGTTGTGGAGGCACTCAAAATTACTCAAAATTACTTGGCACAAAATTAACTTACAAGTTCAGATATCAGTCTGGAATATACTACTACAGAACTAATTCTTGAGCTTCAAGGAATAGTCTTTCTAGAAAATGAACCAAAATGTGTGCACTTCAACTCATAAAGGGAACACCCACCACCACTCAGCGGTAGCCAAAAAACATCACTCAGCCAAAAAGAGTAAGACCTCACTCAAGGATATATCCAGAAGTAACATACACTCACTAAAGAGGGGGAGAAGAGTCAGTCTGTGGAAGTTTCCTTAGACAATATCTCAGCCTGAAGGGATGGTTCAGCAGTGCAAGGCCCACTTAATCTGACAGAGCCAACTCAAAAAGGGCTCTATGAGATGAGGGCACACTGTGATCATTCTAATTAGCCAGGGCAAGACCACAGATTAGATACATTTTTGCCAGGTCTTCAATTATTTCCAGCCTGTTTGTGAATATAGTGTCTTTTTTTCACTATTGGTTATTATTCATGTTGTCTGTTCACATTTCAAGATAAATCTGTTTATCTGGTTAATGGATATATTCTACAAGTATTCCTCAATTTCTGCTGAAATAAGGTGAAACAGTGAAGTAAGACACTGTCAGTGGGGTTTTTTTAAGTGATTGAATTTTCATGATCTGCCAAAATACTTTATTAAGGGAGAATAAATAATCACAGAAGTCAAGCATACCCAGAATGCTGTTTAAATGAGTCAGCAGACTTCAAGTGCATCTAAAATATTGTTACTACTAGATCTATTTTTTCCTTTTACTTTGAGAACCACTTAATTTCTATCCACCACTCTTGTGATGACATGTCATATTTTACTACTATTCTTTTCCAAATGAATCTTTCTGCCATGTCTGTTGCCCTTTTATTCCAATTAAATCATGTTGGATATTGATTAATACAAGCCACCACGGAATTTAAAATCTAAACAAAGGAGAGGTTTGTGGGGTTTTTTTACCAAGACAAAATGTTAAATAATTTTGTATTTTTCAAACCCATGGCAAAAGACCAAGCAAGCATTGTGCTCCATTTTAAGTGGCTCTGGCCATATGATTAATGTCCTTTCACTGTAATGAAACATGTTTAAATTGTATATAGAAGCAATGCACTTGGGGATGTCACTTTCAGTCTATGTTCATGGTGCTTCAAGTGACTAAAACGTAACAGACTAAGAAATATGCAGGAGTGAGAATAAAACTTTGTTCCAGAATGTTGTAAAACAGAAAAAAAAAAAAAGAAAAAAAAAAGAAAAAAAAAAAAAAGAAGCATGAACAATTAACTAGATTGGGTGTATAAGGTTAAGGATTTTCATTACTCTTGCTAAAACGTATTTTCTATTGCATCTGTTCTACATTTTAAAGATACCTGTGAAACTGACTAGTCCTGGAAGAGCCTTTTAACAGGAAAAATATTCATAACACTCCAATCACCATCCACTTTTGTGCATTCTTATGCATTAATCTCCATTGCAATGGTAAACATAAGTAAAATGGAGGTTTTGCAAGGGTTGATTTTTCTCTTAGAGTATTTTGCAACTTCTGGAAAGCTGTTTCAGGGAGCTGTCTCACAGGTTGAGGCTGAGCTGGTGACTGAATGAATGACAGATGCCCCCTATTAATCTCTGTCCCTTCCCAGAAGAGAATGAGAAATGGAATGATTGGGGGGGGGGAAGGCAAACCAAAACAAACAACAACGACTTTAATGAAAGAGTAACTATAAGAACAGTGTGGCCAGCAGGAGCTGGGAGGTCATTCTGCCCCTGTACACTGCACTGGTTAGGCTGCACCTCGAGTATTGTGTCCAGTTCTGGGCCCCTCAGTTTAGGAAGGAGGTTGACTTGCTGGAACGTGTCCAGAGAAGGGCAACGAAGTTGGTGAGGGGTTTGGAACACAAGCCCTATGAGGAGAGGCTGAGGGAGCTGGGGTTGCTTAGCCTGGAGAAGAGAAGACTCAGGGGTGACCTTATTGCTCTCTACAACTACCTGAAGGGAAGTTGTAGACAGGCGTATCTTGGTCTCTTCTCCCAGACAGCCAGTACCAGAACAAGAGGACACAGTCTCAGGCTGCACCAGGGGAGGTTTAGGCTGGATGTCAGGAGGAAGTTCTATACAGAGAGAGTGATTGCCCATTGGAATGGGCTGCTGGGGGAGGTGGTGGAGTCGCCATCATTGAAGATGTTCAGGAGGAGACTTGATGGGGTGCTTGGTGCCATGGGTTAGTTGTTTAGGTAGGTTGGATTGGTTGATGGGTTGGACATGATGATCTTGAAGGTCTCTTCCAACCTGGTTTATTCTACTCTATAATTCTATTCTATTCTATATATATATATTATTCATAAGAAAATAACAAAATATCTACAAATGTATACAAAAGCAATATTGAACTACCCCAGTGTCCCAGCTGGACTCTGCAGCACACAGAAATGGAATTCACAAACTGGATTCAGGAATTTGTGAGTTGAGATCAAATGCACAAGAATGGACAGAGTTCTCCTCAGACACCAACCACAGAAGAAAAGGGCTTGGTCTTTGTGATCCTTCAGCTTTATACTGAACATGATGTACATGGAATGAAATATCTTGTGGGCCAGTTTAGGATCACATCTGTCCTGCCTGCTCCTCCCTGCAGTTGTGACCTTTTTGAAGCACCTCAGTGCTCTACACAAGATTTATCAGTGATTTTGGTTTCTGTAGGTGAAAATATAATAAGCAAGAGCCTTTCTGCATGCTGATCCTTAGTAGTACCTATAAATGTCAAACAATATCATAGTATCGTAGTATCAGTCAGGGTTGGAAGGGACCACAAGGATCATCTAGTTCCCACCCCCCTGCCATGGACAGGGACACCCCACTCTAGATCAGGCTGGCCAGAGTCTCATCCAGCCTGGGCTTAAATACCTCCAGGGACGGCTCCCCAACCACCTCCTTGGACAAACCATTCCAGGGCTTCACCACTCTCATGGTGAAGAACTTCCTCCTCAATTCCAGCCTGAATCTCCCCACCTCCAGCTTCATTCCATTCCCCCTAGTCCTATCACTACCTGAGATCCTGAGAAGTCCCTCCCCAGCCTTCTTGTAGGCTCCCATCAGATACTGGAAGGCCACAATTAGGTCACCTCGGAGCCTTCTCTTCTCCAGACTGAAGAGCCCCAACTCCCTCAGTCTGTCCTCATAGGAGAGGTGCTCCAGCCCTCTGATCATCCTTGTGGCCCTTCTCTGGACACGTTCCAGCACCTCCATATCCCTCTTGTAATAGGGGCTCCAGAACTGGATGCAGTACTCCAGGTGGGGTGTCACCAGAGCTGAGTAGAGGGGGAGAATCACCTCCCTTGACCTGCTGGCCACACTTCTCTTGATGCAGCCCAGGATCTGATTGGCTTTCCAGACTGCAAGTGCACACTGAGAGCTCATGTTGAGCTTCTCGTCCACCAGCACCCCCAAGTCTCTCTCCTCAGGGCTGCTTTCCAGCCAGTCACTGACCAGCCTGTATTTGTTCCTGCGATTGCCTCGACCCAGATGCAGGACCCTGTGCTTGGTCGTATTGAACCTACCATGAGGTTGGCTTGTGCCCACCTCTCCAGCCTGTCCAGGTCCCTCTGGATGGCATCCCTTCCCTCCAGCATGTCTGCTGCACCACACAGCTTGGTGTCATCAGCAAACTTGCTGAGGGTGCACTCAATGCCACTGTCCATGGCACCCACAAAGATGTTGAACAAGACAGGTCCCAGGACTGATCCCTGAGGGACTCCACTTGTTACTGACCTCCACTGGGACATGGACCCATTGACAGCCACTCTTTGGGTGTGGCCATCAAGCCAGTTCTTTATCCATCTAGTGGTCCACCCATCAAACCAATGTGTCACCAGTTTGGAGATCAGGATGTGGTGCGGGATAGTGTCAAAGGCTTTTCTCAGGTCCAAGTAAACGACATCCATTGCTTGCCCCCCATCTATTAATGTTGTGACCTGTTCATAGAAGGCCACCAGGCTGGTCAGGCAGGATTTGCCCTTGGTGAAGCCATGCTGACTGTTCCAAATCACCTCTTCACTATTCTTCTGAGTCAGCAGTGCCTCCAGGAGGATCTGCTCTGTGATCTTTCCAGGCACAGAGGTGAGACTGACTGGCCTGTAGTTCCCTGGTTCTTCCTTCTTACCCTTTTTGAAAATGGGGGTAATGTTTCCCCTTTTCCAGTCTGTGGGGATTTCCCCTGACTGCCATGACTTTTGAAATATAATAGAGAGGGGTTTAGCAACCTCATCCACCAATTCTCTCAGTACCTGTGGGTATATCCTGTCAGGTCCCATGGACTTGAACACTTCTAGGAGCAGACATTGTCTAATTTCAGAGAGTGCACTTAAAAGAGACATAGCTGAAAAGTGAAATCACATAACAGAAATAGTTCCATTCTAGCTTAAACCACAAAATGTCAGTCTGACAGTGTTTTACTTTTCTCATACTAAGCAAAAACCTTTATTCACAGAAGGAATAAAGCCCAAGAGTACAATAAAACAATCTCAGAGGAACCACTGACAAAATTCTGACAAATTATCAAGGTAATTGTGACTTTTTTACTAAAATGTGTATTGATTATATTTTATTTTATTATATTATATATAATAATATAAATATATATATAATATATTGTATTTTTTTTATATTATCTGTGGTTCATTAATTCACAAATACATATACCCCAGAGTAAGTGCACTGATATGGACACATTATATAATAGAGCATGTTAATTTATTTAAAATGTGTAGTGCTATACTATATTCATTTAATCTGAATTGACATTTTAAATGAAAATTTGAGATTTCCTTAGATATTAATGCATTTTGTAATTTTATTGGAGAGAATATTTCACAGAATCACAGAATCACTCAGACTGGAAAAGACCATTTGGATCATCAAGTCCAACCATTGATCCTACTCCACAAAATTCACCCCTAACCCTTATCACCAAGTACCACATCTAAACAACCTTTAAACACATGCAGGGTTGGTGACTCCACCACTTCCTTATTCCAATGTCTGACTACTTTTTCTGTGAAAAATATTTTCCTAATGTCCAGTCTAAACCTACCTTGTCACATTTTGAGGATATTCCCCCTTGTTCTATCACCTTTTGGCAAGAGAGCTGCTCGCGACTGGCACTGGGAGCAGCGTGCTCAAGCTGAGAAGTGCTCTATTTTGGTTTCTTTGGGGGGCTTTTTGGGGTGGGAGGAACTCAGCAGACAGCGAGGACTGGCAGACTTGTCTTCTCACGTGCCTGCTCGAGAGGGTGATGTCAGCCACAAGGAATTTAAACAGGGCAGAGCAAAGCCATGCAACTGCCATTTGGCAAGAGAGCCTTATAGCTGGATTGCAGTGAGCAGTGTGTACTCAGTGTGTCCCTCTCTCTCCAGAGAGGAGAGAGAGGGACATAAACTAGAGTTAGTTGAGAAATCAGCAGCTCAGCTGAAGTGCATTTATACCAACGCACGAAGTATGGGTAACAAACAAGAGGAATGGGAAGCCTTGGTTCACCAGGAAGACTATGATGTAGTTGATTACAGAAACATGGTGCGACGATTCATATAATTGGAGTACTGCATTGTACTGCATTGGAGGGTTACAGGCTCTTTAGGAGAGACAGGCAAGGGAGAAGAGGAGGAGGGGTGGCCCTGTATATAGGGAATCTCTTGATTCCACAGAACTTGAGGTTGCGGATGAAAGGATCGAGTGCCTGTGGGTAAAATCAGAGGGAGGCCTAACAAATCTGACATCCTGATTGGAGTCTGTTATAGACCAACCAACCAGGATGAGGAGGCAGATGAAATATTCTACAAGCAACTGGAGGCTGTCTCAAGATCATGAGATCTTGTCCTTGTAGGTGACTTTAACTTGCCATATATCTGCTGGGAACTTAATTCAGCAGGGAGGAGGCACTCCAGAAGGTTCCTAGAGCATATGGAGGACAGCTTCCTGATGCCGCCGTTAAGTGAGCCTATCAGGGTCAGGCCCTGCTTGACCTGCTGTTCTCAAATAAAGAATGGCTGGTGGGAGATGTGAGGAGGCTGTCTAGGATGAGATCATGAGATAGTGAAGTCTTCAATATGCAGGGAGATAGGGAGGAGCAGTAACAGAACCCTCACTTTGGACTTCCGGAGGGCAAACTTCAGCTTGTTCAAGCAACTTATTCAGAAAGTACCCTGGGCAGCAGCCCTTAAGAACAAAGGGGTCCAGGATGGTTTGCCCTACTTCAAACAGGAGCTCTTGAAGGCACAGGAACTGGCAGTTCCCATGTGCTAAATGATGAGCTGGCAGGGAAGGTGACCGGCCTGGATGCGCAAGCAGCTCTTGAACAAATTAAGGGGAAAAAAGAGGGTGTATCACCTTTGGAAAGGGGAGGCAACTAGTGATACATTTAAGGGTGTTGTTATATCATGTAGGAGAAAAATTAGAGAGGCAAAAGCCCAGTTAGAACTCAAGCTGGCCACTTCTGTGAAAGATAATAAAAAGCATTTTTATAAATATATTAACGGTAAAAAGAGGGGCAAGAAGAACCTCCACTCCTTATGGGACCCAGGGGGTAACATTGTAACTAACGATGAGGAAAAGACTGAGGTTCTAAATGCCTTCTTTGCCTCCATTTTCAACAGTAAGGCAGGAGGACTTCAGGATAACTGGCCTCCTGAACTGGTAGATGGGGTAGGGAGCAGTATAATCTCCCTGAAATCCATGAGGAAGTACTTAGGGACTTGCTGAGCCACTTGGATACTCACAAGTCCATGGGACCAGATGGGATCCATCCTAGGGTACTGAGAGAGCTGGCAGATGAGCTGGCCAAGCCAGCCTCCATCATTTTCCACCAGTCCTGGCTGACCGGAGAGGTCCCAGATGACTGGAATCTGGTCAATGTGGTGCCCATCCACAAGAAGGGATGGATGGAGGAACCTGGAAACTACAGGCCTGTCAGCCTGACCTCAGTGCCAGGAAAGATTATGGAGCAGATCATCTTGGGGGCAATCACTGCACACCTGCAGGATGGCCAAGGGATCAGGCCTAGCTAAAATGGATTCAGGAAAGGCAGGTCCTGCCTCACCAACCTGATTTCCTTCTGTGATCAGGTGACTGCCTGGTGGATGTGGGAAAAGCTGTGGATGTGGTCTACAGCAAGGCCTTTCATACTGTCCCCCACAGCAAAGTCCTGGCAAAGCTGTCAACCCATACCTTGGACAGCAGCACTCTGTGCTGGGTTAGGAACTGGCTGGAGGGCCAAACCCAGAGAGTGGTGGTGAATGCTGCCACATCCAGCTGGCAGCCAGTCACTAGTGGTGTCCTCCAGGGATCAGTGCTGGGCCCCATCCTGTTCAATATCTTTATTGATGATCTGGATAAGGGGATTGAGTCCACCATTAGTAAGTTTGCAGACGACACCACGTTGGCAGTAGGTGTTGATCTTTTAGAGGGTAGAAGGGCTCTCCAGAGGGACCTTGACAGGCTGGACAGGTGGGCAGAGTCCAACATTATGGCATTTAACAAGTCCAAGTGCTGGGTACTGCACTTTGGCCACAACAACCCCATGCAGTGCTCCAGGCTGGGGTCAGAGTGGCTGGAGAGCAGCCTGCCAGAAAGGGATCTGGGGGTACCAGTTGACAGATGGCTGAACATGAGCCAGCAGTGTGCTCAGCTGGCCAAGAAGGCCAATGACATCATGGCCTGCATCAGGAATAGTGTGGCCACCAGGAGCAGGGAAGTCATTGTGCCCCTGTACTCAGCGCTGGTTAGGCCACACCTTGAGTCCTGTGTCCAGTTCTAGGGCCCTCAATTAAGAAGGATATTGAGACACTTGAATGTGTTCAGAGCAGGGCAACAAGGCTGGTGAGAGCCCTTGAGCACAAGCCCTATAAAGAGAGGCTGAGGGAGCTGGGGTTGTTTACCCTGGAGTAGGGGAGGCTCAGGGGAGGCTTATTGCTCTTTACAAGTCCCTGAAAGGAGGTTGTAGCCAGGAGGGGGATGGTCTCTTCTCCCAGGCAACCAGCACCAGAACAAGAGGACACAGTCTCAAGCTGAACCAGGGGAAGTTTAGGCTCGAGGTGAGGAGGAAGTTCTTCCCAGAAAAAGTTATTGGCCTTTGGAATATGCTGCCCAGGGAAGTAGTGGAGTCATGGTCCCTGAAGGTGTTCACAAAAGGATTGGATGTGGCATTTGAAGCCATGGTTTAGTTAGTCATGAGGTGTTGGGGGATATGTTGGACTTGATGATCTCTGAGGTCTTTTCCAACCTTATTGATTCTATGATTCTATGATTCTAATTACCTGTGAGAAGAGACCAGCATCAACCTCTCCACAATGTTCTTTCAGGTAGTAGCAGAGAGCTATGAAGTTCCCCTTTAGCCTCCTCTTTTTCAAACTAAACCACTCCATCTCCTTCAGTTGCTCTTCACAAGATTTATTGTCCAGGCCCTTCACCAGGTTCGTTGCCCTCCTCTGCACTTGTTCCATCACCCAAACATCTCTCTTGTATTGATGTGCCCAAAACTGAGCACAGTACTAGAGGTGTGGCCTCACCAGAGCTGAGTACAAGGGGACAATCACCTCCCTATTTCTCCTGGACACAGCATTTCTAATGCAAGCTAGGATGCCATCAGCTTTCTTGGTCACCTGGGCACACTGCTTGATCATATTCAACTGCCTGTTGATTAGAGCCCCCAGATCCCTTTTTGCTAGACAGCTTTCCAGCCACACTGCCCCAAGCCTGTATCTGGTTTTCTATTTAAAAAAAAATACAAAATAGTATTAGAAGATACTTGCAATATAGAACTTTCTTGTGACTACTGAAAGAACAGACAAAGAAAAAATACAATGTTTTAATATATCATGGCATTTCTTTCTAGACATATTCTTCCTACACACAATTTTGCACATGCTAAGCAGAACAACCTCCATGCAGCACAGATGTCCTGTTGAACAGAACTGAGAGGTTTTTTGCCCTTATTCATACACTGCAGTTCAATTTCATTAATTTAATTAAAAATTAATTTGTCCTGTGACCTAATAGTCCTCTCCTCTGACTTGTTGGTTTAGCACTACACAAAATGTAGTACAGCATAACAGATGTCCTAGCTTTGTATAGAAATAGCTATCTATCATATATTTCTAACATCACCAAGGAAATCTGTAGGGAAATGTCTGGAACATATGTTTAGTTTTGCATATCAGGCTAGAACTGACCTTCTAGATATAAATGTTCAAGCCAGAAGACTTAGAAATGTCTTTTTCATTTGCTTTACTTAATTCATATTCAGTATACAATCAGCATACTAGAGGATTGAGAGATGATGACTGTCACAACTGAGAGGCGGTAATAGCTGTTATTACATCTGTCACTGCAACTAAAAGTGCAGATTCAGCTGACAAAACATCTAAATTTGGTTGAAGGATGGAAAGCAACTTGGCAGATGAGAAATTAAAATACTATGATCCTTCATTTTGTTACTTCAGCGTTATACAAGTATGGGACTGAGTTCAGCAACTGAACACTTACAAAAACAGCAAGTCAGACCTATACACTTTTTTATGGGAAAATGACTGAATCTCATAAAAATATACCCATGACTAAAGACAAGTGGGTCTTTTGCAGAAATGATGGATTTTTTTTCTAAATGCTGCCCTTTCCAATATAATGTCATAAGTCTATAGAAGCATGGCTAAAAAGGCCTCTAAATTGGAAGTTGTGATATTCATAGTCACAGAACGGTTTGAGTTGGAAGAGACCTTAAAGATCACCTAGTTCCAGTCCCCCCCTGGGATGGGCAAAACCACCTTCCTCTAGACCAGGTTGCTCAAAGCCCCATCCAACCTGGCCTGGCCTGGAACACTGCCAGGGATGCGGCATCCACAACTTCTCTCGGCATCATGTTCCAGTGCCTCACTACTCTCATAGAAAAGAACTTCTCTATTACATGTCATCTAAATCTGCCCTCTCCATTTAAAGCCATTCCCCCTCATTCTATTAGTACATGCCTTTAAAATGTGTCTCACCATCTTTCTTGTAGGGACCTTTTAGGTACTGAAAGGGTGTTATAAGGTGTCTCTGAAGCCTTCTTTTCTCCAGTGTCCTGGTTTGAGTTAGAACTAATTCTGCTCAGCGATTTTACTTTTATCTCATTCTCTTCTAACTGCACTTCTGAAATTACAGTGTGTTTTCACAGCTTCTGCTTTCATTAGTGATAATGCTTGATGTTTCTGTCACTGCTAATTCTTGTGTACTCCATGAGGGTGCAGAGCAAAAGGCCACACCTCCAGGGAGGAGCCTAAATTGACCAGCTAGGCATTCCACTCCATCTGTGTCATATTTGGTATACAGCTTAGGGGTCACAAGGTCAAGGTCTCTCTCTCTCTTTCAATGACTCACATCTGAGGAGGACTCTGTTCTGCCTTTGATTCAAATCCATGTGTTCCTGAATCCAATTTCACAGTCCAGCTCTTAAATCTGATTCCTATCTGCCACTGAGTACAGCCTGGGAATTCTACCACAGCATCAGTGGCAACTGTGGTGTTGCCACCTCAGAAAAGGTGTGGATTCTGTATTGGCTTAGTATGTATTTGTATTTATTTAATTGCATCAGTATTATTTTCCATTTCAAATTCATAATAGAGAGCATCTGTTACCCATTCAGTGGCCAGCCCAGCCCCACCCTTTGACATCCAGGCTGAACAACCCCACCTCTGACAGTCTGTATGCATAAGAGGGGTGATCCAACCCTTTGATCATATTTGTGGACTCCTCAGGACTCATTCCAACACATCAGTGTCTTTCTTATGTTGGGGGCCTCAGTGCTAAATACAGTACTACCCGCTGGGGTCTCATGAGAGTAGAGCAGAGGGGATGAATCATCTTCTTTGAACTTCTGGTCATGTTTCTTTTGATACAACCCAGGATACGATTCACTTTCTGGGCTGCAAATGAACATTGCTGGGGCATGTTGAGCTTCTCATTAACCAACACCCCCAGGTCATTCTTCATAGACCTACTCTCAATACACTCACTTCCCAGCCTGTATCTGTTGTTTGGGATTGCCCAGCCCATGGGCAGGGCCTTGCACTTGGTCCTGTTGAACTTCATGAGTTTCTTAAAAATCCTACTGGGAAGAGTCAAGCTGATGGGCAGTGATTGTAAAGACCCTTATTTCAGCTTGTTAAAGAACTAATCACATGATTTTCAAATGCTTCCAAAGAAACAAAACAGATGCAAGCAAACTAAACCCACCTTCTTCTTTTAGAGCAACATTATATATATTTAAGTGGAGACTAGTAATTTATTTAACTGGGAACTGTGTGGTCTTTATAGACATCCAACTGTGCATCGACAATCTGGCCATTCAGTAATTTGTTGTTGTGAATGTTGCTTGCGAGGCTATAGGATGACAGAAGTACTTCTCTACTTCTTGGTGAAATATTTCTTAATTCACATATGGGATATTAAATTGTCTTTTATTTCTGTCTGCCAGTCTATACAAGTAGCAAAGAGAATACATTAACTGCAGAACATGTCAATTTACAGATTTTATTATCTCAAACCACTGGAAGCACTACATGTAAACCTGATGGCTGAAGTTCAAACTGAATGCAAAACCCTCATTTCTTCATCCTGATTTCAGAGAACTGCAGAGAACAACCCTGAAGAGAGAGTAGCTTGAGTCACAGGTGGGGCTGTGGAAACAAAACAAATATAAACACCAATGGGTAGCCTTAGGCATAGCTGCTTTGATTGTATTTTGTATCTATGTTTGAAAGGAATTCCTGTTAAAAAGCCAGATGAAGCAGAAGAGTTTGCAAATTTTGCTACAGTGACTTGTCATTCAGTCTAAATAAATAGCTTATGATATTGGCATACAAAAATCGAAGAGGCCAAGAAATTAGCACTTTTCTGTAAATCTTCCTTAAGCTAGACAGAAACAGAAGTTGTGTGTACACACTCTTTGCAAGGGGATATGGCTATATTTTCCATTTTCCATTTCTCTGCATGCATTTAAAAATACATTATAGTATAATATAATAACACTTCTTATTTTTAGCTATAGCTAAAAAACTGTTAGTATACATTTTTGAGTGGTTTTTTTTAATAGAGGAGCTGGAAGAATACAGAGTTGACAGAGACAAGGCTAGAAGACATAGGAGCAACATGAGAGTTGGCCAGTGGTAGCTGCTAGTAGAACAAGGAATTTCTAGTAGAAAAGGCTGTGTGCATGGGCACAGTTAGCAAAAGCAATTCCCACTCAAAAGTTTTCCAAAACCTTGAAATGTAAATGAAGGTTAGTGCAGCAAGGACAACTTGACTAGATGATCTATTGCCTGCCTTCACAGATGAAAGGCTATAAAGCCGTTATGATTATATACTAAAAATTAGTTATTATTAACCTACATACTTATTTATATTTTTATTGATATTTTATATATTGCTTGAATGAAATGTTATTTATTAAACTTGTCTTCAAATAGAAGACCTAGTTATCTGAGCACAAAAAGCTTAATACAACTATTACATGTTTTCTGAGAGATGATTGAGCTGCTATTTTAGAAGCAAGCCTTTAAATTTTTTTCTAGCCCTTGTTGATGCCCATCATGTCTAGGCAGGATGGTTACATAATCCATTTATTTTTAGGAAAAAAAGGACTTTATCAAATTACAAAATGAATCCAATTATCAGATTGATAATATCCTTTCTAAATTAATCCCTTGGACTCCCTAGGACAAATCTAGATTGCAGTAGCTCTGCTTAGCTCTCCATCTTTAGAATAATGAAGTATTACTAATTCAGTGACGTTTGATACAAGAAAGTTCCATTCAGCTGATGCAGGATGAATAAAGTCAGTGTCAGGTTAAATCAAGTGTTGAGATGATGACTTAAAAGATAGCCTGCCTGAGTGATATTTTGGTTAGATTCAGAGAATAGCAATCTGATCTAGCTGGGGATGTTTCTGCTTAGTTCAGGGAGATTGGACTAGGTAGTCATTAAAGGTCCCTTCCAACCCAGTGCATTCTATGATTCTGCGATAACCTGACTCCAAACATTGATATTTCCTACACAGAACATAGTATAGATAATATTTAAATGACAAATTTAAATTAAAGAAATAATAAAATGGTAGACATTAATCATAGAATTACTGAATGTATTTTGAATCATAGAATGGAATAAATATCTGCTGCCAAACACACAGATACATTAGTATATGCAAATGTTGAATATTGTTAAACATATGTAAAGCTTTACTCTACAACACTTCCATACCAAGGATGGTTAAAATGTACGTAGTTTGTCAAAAAAAACCCCAACCAAAACAAACAAGAAAACAAAAACACAAAAAACCACACACAACACCAACATAAAAAAAAAGGCAATGAATAATAATGAAGCAGGCAAATTTGTGTGCTTAAAATGACTTGGCAGAGTAGGGATAGGGGTGTTGAGGCAGAAAGGATGCCGTGTATGGAGGAAAACCACACCCACCCAGAAAGCTTGAGGTTTTTGCAGACAGTGGTCACAGAAAGGAGTGTTTTAACAAATTACTGGAGGTTGATAGCTTAGAACTTTGGTTAATGATTTTTAACTTTCCAGGACTAAATGATGACGAATCTCCTGATGGGTTAGATGTTACTTCTCAGTGTCTAATCACAGATGCTGCTGAAGCCATCAAAGGCCTTTGATAATGCAGAAAAATCACAAGTGTCTGTATCAACCAGACATCAACTGTGATACCCATCCACAAGAAGAGCCAGAAGGAAGAACCAGGGAATTACAGACCTGTCAGCCTGACCTCAGTGCCAGACAAGATTATGGAACAGGTCATCGTGAGTGTAATCACACAGCACTTACAGGATGACCAAGGGATCAGGCCCAGCCAGCATGGATTTAGGAAGGGCAGGTCCTGCCTGACCAACATGATCCCATTCTATGATCAGGTGACCTACCTGGTGGATGTGGGGAAGGCTGTGGATGTAGTCTACCTGGAATTCAGCAAGGCCTTTGATACTGTCCACCACAGCAAAGTCCTGGCCAAGCTGTCAGCCCATACCTTGGACAGCAGCACTATGTGCTGGGTTAGGAATTGGCTGGAGGGCCAAGCCCAGAGACTGGTAGTGAATGGTGCCACATCCAGCTGGCAGCCAGGCACTAGTCGTGATGCCCAGGGATCAGTGCTGGGCCCCATCCTGTTCAATATCTTTATTGATGATTTGGACGAAGGGATTGAGTGCATCACCAGTAAATTTGCAGATGACACCAAACTGGGGGCAGGTGGTGATCTGTTAGAGGGTGAGAGAGCTCTGCAGAGGGACCTTGACAGGCTGGACAGATGGACAGAGTACTATGGCATGAGATTTAACACATCTAAGTGCCAGGTTCTACACATTGGCCACAACAACGCCATGCAGTGCTACAGGCTGGGGTCAGAGTGGCTGGAGGGTGGCCTGGCAGAAAGGGACGTGGGGTACTGGTTGATAGTAGGCTGAACATGAGCCAGCAGTGTGTCCAGGTGGCTAAGAAGGCAAAGAGCATTCCAGCCTGTATCAGGAATAGTGTGGCCAGTAGGGGCAGGGAAGTCATTGTGCCCCTGTACTCAGCACTGGTTAGGTCACACCTTGAGTACTGTGTCCAGTTCTGGGGCCCTCAGTTTAGGAAAGATGTTGAGTTGCTGGAATGTGTCAAGAGAAAGGCAACAAAGCAGGTGAGGGGTTTGGAGCACAAGCCCTATGAGGAGAGGCTGAGAGAGCTGGGGTTGCTTAACCTGGAGAAGAGGAGGCTCAAAGGAGACCTTATTGCTGTCTACAACTCCCTGAAGAGAAGTTGTAGCCAGGTGGGGGTTGGTCTCTTCTCCCAGGCAACCAGCAGCAGAACAAGAGGACACAGTCTCAAGCTGCACCAGGGGAGGTTTAGGCTGGGTGTTAGGAAGAAGTTCTTCACAGAAAGAGTGACTGGCCTTTGGAATGGGCTGCCCAGGGAGGTGGTGGAGTCACATCACTGGAACTGTTTAAGAAGAGACTGGATGAGGCACTTGGTGCCATGGTTTAGTTGATTAGATGGTGCTGGGTGATATGTTGGGCTTGATGATGTCAAAGGTCTTTTCCAACCTATTCTAGTCTAGTCTAATCTAGTCTATAGTTATACATCCATTCTGCTACAAATAAAGATTGATAGTGTGTGCATATATATATATGCAATGTACTCTTAATTCCCCTTTATTTTTTGAACTTCTCAACTTTTATCAGTATGCTTGACACAAAAAACCCCAAAACAACAGTAATGTTATGTGCTAAGTAAGACAGTGTGAAAGTTTTTTTCTCCTAAAATTATATACTGAGAGCTTAAGATTTATACACTTACATGCCTTAAAGGGGCAAGATTCATGTCTGGTACATCTCATGTAAAAATTTGTCTTCAGTCGTTATGTAACAGTTCTGGTGGAGTTCCTTTTCATGCCTCAAAACTTCACTTAAAAATAAATCTTCATATTTCTTTTCCAGTTTTTCTTTTTTTTTTTTTTTCCCTTAATCAAACATCATTATGACAGTGATCCATAAAGCATAATAAACTTTCAATATTCCCAAAAGGGGAAATGCAAAATACAAATTTAAATTGCTAGTGTGATGAGTATCTATGAATATATAAACTTTTCAAACCACAAAGATGTTATGCAGAAAAAGATATTTCCCTAGTGCATATGTTCAAATAAGGAAGATCAGACAAAAGTATTATCTCACAGAGAAGACGGGAATACAGTTTCTCTAATCTGCAGCAACCTAATACAGCCTCTTGAAGCATATTGCCAAGACAATGTCTTCTGTGCAAGGTCTGTGGCAAGTAAGTTTAGGATGGAAATAAGGCTTCCTTTAGGAAGAAGCTTTCCCCTTTTCATTCTGCTGTTCTTTTGTTCACATTTTAGTGAGCGGCTTTAGTCTTAGGATTTTCTGCAGTCCGCTTACGACTTCAGAGGTCAAGCCAGAACACTTGTTAAATTAATTAGTATCACATAAAGAAATTACAGGCAGAATAAGAAGCGGCATTAATAGTCAATACTTTACCTAGTATCTGGGTATACCTCCCACCCTCTAACATATTGTCAGAAATTATGTACTTCACTAATATTATAAATCATTAATATGGTACTTCTCCCTTAAAATACTTTTATCAACTTCAAAAATGTTCCTAATCTTACTTAGTGCAATCTTCAAGAAGCTTTTAATCATCCTCCCTTTTCCTACTACCTCCTACTGTATTATTCAGACTTTTCTTGTGGTGTTTAAATCACACATAATTCAAAGTAAAGTACAATCAGAAATACTTCCATGTAAAAGTAAAAATGGTGGCTCACATATCCAAACCACTTTAAGTTCTACCCATTGAAAATGGAAGTCAGCAAGTGCTTAGAGACAATCTAATAATTTTATATTATTAAATTATTTCTCATAATTATATGGATACATAATTTGTATGCAAACACAATGCAATGTGGAGTAACATAATAGCAGAGGTATTGTTACTATCACAGAGTGAGAATTAATGAAGAGCACTGTAAAACTCCCCCTTAGTTAGTTCTTCCCTGTTAGTTCTTCCCTGAAGGATGCCACACTTCTTTCCACATGATGGAAAATGTTGGTTTGGTTGGGTTTTTTTGGTTCAAAAATTTAAAACTTTACAGATACTTCCCTAATTTCTGTACTAGACTTATAACTAGTTTCAGTGGGTTTATAAAGAGCAAAATGAAAGACAATTTAGGAAAAAATGCAACAGTTATAAAGTTATTTATACAGGATATATTTGGCACAATTATAATAGTAAGTACTGACAATTGTCATTCAAATTATATAAAATTCCTTTTTGATCATCCTTTTGTTTTTCAGATATCTGTAAATGTAACTGTAAAATTCTCCATCTAACTGGTTGGTCAATTTGAGCTGGAAGTTGGGTTTTTTTCACATGAATGGAAGTCCATATAATTTGCAGTGGAAGCAACCGGCACTTTTGTGTTTTTTTCTATTAGGTTAAATATAATGAACACATTCAATCAGGTAATGACTTTGAAAGCTTTATAAAACCACCTAATTTTTAAAGCTTTAAAACAGTTATGTAAACTGTCTAAAACTATTGAACTGAAAAATGTGAATTAATGAGCCTTGAGAAGCTTTTAAATATTAAAGTATATATTGCATAGGTATCCAAATTTAACTTGCATCACCCATTACAGAAGAATACTCCATCTGTATATAATCATGTGTGTAATATCAAGCCTATATGAACATGATTACAATAGGGGTTTGTAGCACTAAATATTTGACATAATATTATTTCTCTAGGTTAAAGTAATGGTATTTTTCTCATTGATTTCTGTATAGATGAGAAAACTAATATTTATTAGATGTTAAGCATAGTGGCACCTTCAGAACTCAGTTTCACTGCATCTCTAGACACCTATTCAGGGCAGAGGATAGTTGTGTGCATCTGGAGTTAAGACTACAGTAGTACTTCACACTGGATAACCATGTTACTAAAACCATACAAAACAGGGTTTATGAGTTTTCATGTTATGTGGTGAAGCAAGATTGATTTTCCTAGGCTTAATAACGGACTCTATTAAGAGTCCTCTATTTAGGACTCATATATGACATCTTCTTTAATAAGCTGTGAGGTTTGCAGTAATTTTTAACTAGGGTGTGTCTCCTATCATTTTTATCAATACTGTCATTACCTTAACAGTCAAGCAGTCCTGCATAAGTGGTACTTTAAACTATTAGAAGTTTTATTTAGAGCAGTTCTGCACACACTTCCATGTAATTTAAGGGTAACTAATTCTATTAAGATACAAATTCTTCACAAAGTATTTAATATTCTGAGACAGTTTAGGCTGTGATTCTGAGCAAATCTACAGTTGGGTGTAAAAAGGAAAACAAAGATAATTCTAAACTAATTTCATTGGTAGATGAGTGGAATGCAGTTTTACAATCTTACATTCTGCTCTCATTCCATCTCTTTCTGCTAGCATGCATGCTGTCCTGGACAGAAGGAGGCTACTTATCAGCATAACTTGAGATAAGCATTACTGACTTACTAACGATGCTTTTGAACTAACTGAAATTCCCCTAACAATTTTTCCTGTTCTCTTTTCTTCTAATTAACCAGAGGTAAAAGGGAGGGGAGGAGTTGGGGGGGAGGCGATGACTTGCCCATGCTTAGTAGTATATACCTAAGGTATTGAGATTTGAACAAATGGGGTGGGATTTATTTCATGGAAAATTAAATAAAACAAATGCACATATCTACATATGAGCTCTTATCATGCTCCAGCATAGTTAGAGAAGGTCATCAATGTAGTATAGTTTAATCTCATGATAAAGCTGACATGTCTCTAGAATCCATTAAGATAGATTCCCAGTCTTGTAAGTAGATACATTTTAGATACCGTAGGTAGGACTAAGTTCTCTAAAACCTGATTTCTGATACATTTTATATACTTTATTATATCTTGTCAGGTCTCCAGCTTCCACCAAGAAAGCCACAGGTCTTCCTTAAATTCTGTGTTTTACCTTTCAATCATCTGCAGGTTCTTCAGAAACTGCTAAGGTATCAGTAATGATACTAGACAGATATGCTTAGGCAGGCGTATTCCTCGTAAGGCTCTCTGGATATGAACTCTATTATTCTGATGGAAAAATCTCCTTCCCACTCTCACACTGTTCTAAATCAGATAATAGAGCATGAGGAGTTCAGACATACTTTTTCAGAGCAGAGGCTGACAACACCTGTGTTCTGATGACAAATAGCAGTGGAAGCTTCCAGAAAACAACAGTGAAAAGCTACATGATGGAAAGGGTACTGAAGTACCAGTGAAGCTGAACTTCGCAAGACATTTTTAAGGGACAGATTAGTCAAATCTCTCTGAAAGAGGCTGTAGGGATGCAGACTTTATGCCTTGTCTTGGATTAGATAATTTATTGAAGTGCCTTCCTTTCTTTCAGCTCTATGTTGCTTGTATGGTAGCTGAGTGGACAGCAGAAATCTAGGTTATGGCATTGGCTATATGTAGTCTCTTATTTTTCTTTAGGCCAAAATCAAAAGGCTTAATCAGACAAAATGTTTCACAGTCCTGAATAAAAAAATTTAAAAATTCTGATACTCCAATAAAAGTTGTGGTTTTTTTTAATATAGTATATCTAAAATTTTACCATGATTCATTAAACAGTGATAATATCTACTACAAATTTTTATAATCAGTGGAGGCTGGTCTTTTAAAAAAAAATCAGCTATTTCTGAGATCTGATGATAATAGTTTTTTATACTCATCACTCCTGGAAAATGACAGGATTTTCACCAAATAATAATAGGTGAATTTTGTTTCTTGTTTTAGACAGATATTTAGGGCATATTTAGTCCATCATTTATTTGCCCTTGCCAAAGAACTTAAGAAGACTGCAGATAAGCCCTTCTTTTCTTAAACATATTTTTAATTCAGTCGGGTATCAAGACTTTACAAATGATGTAAAACTTACCTGTCCTCTTATCAATTGTATCAGCTAAATAAATTGCTTTCACGTCCTTGCCTCAGGGTCCTCAGCCCAGTTTTGAACACAATTATGGTAAACAAACACCAGCTACAAAACACTATGTTTTATTTTAAAGTATGTATAAAATCAGCTTCTTTTCTGGGGTTGTGTTTTTGTTGGGTTTGTTTTTTTGGCTTTTTTTTTTTTTTTTGTGGGGGTTTGTTTGGTTTTTTTTAAGAGAGGTTGAGTTTTGTTTGTTTCTACTCTGGCCAGAAGAACAAAATTACCCTTTTCATCTAGAAAAATCACTTATGCCTACACATGGAAAATGTTTATAAAAGACTACTGATGTTATAATTTTAACATGGTTTCAACATATTAAAAAAAAAAATAAATTAAATTGTCACTAGTGCTCACACACATAGGGAATCAATGGAAATCAATTAAGCAATTGTTGAGCATCAATTTATTTACAGACTGGTGTAATCCAGTAATTGTGTTCAGGTTTCAAAAGGCCAATTGTAAGCTCCTCAATTACCATAGTATAACCAATAAGTCATGCTCATTATATCTGCTTAAAGAATTAGAAAATATTAGGAGCATGCAAGCAGAGATTCCTGTAAGGTTTTCACTACCACTACAGATTTTCTATAGCAAGAAAGCAGCCAGCATAGTTTTCTTCTCTCATGGAGTTCCTTTCTTTATGTGGAGAGAAATAGCTAAGTGCTTCAGTCTACCCTTGAAAGAATGTTTCTATATAGTCCCCTAATTTTCACTCAAAAATGACTGAACGAAATCCTGCCTTCACCACTGTAAGTTAGAGAAATGGGCATCAAGTTCTTTAATCACCTATAGCTGAAGGTGCTTGATAGTCAGGCAGCATTAACTGCTTAAACCTTGGTGATTCTGTGATTCAACAGATAATAGGCTACTGCAGCACACTTTCTTTAGTGTTTTCTCTCTGATTGGAAGATCTATCAGTTTAAAGTATAATTCAAAAATCATAGAATAAACAAGTGTGGCCATTTGACGCTGTGCCTTTAAGGAAGGGGCACACTGGCTTAATGTTTGTAAAATATTTTGGTATTCTAAACGAATTTCATTGGTAGGATTGTGGGAGGAGAGATTGGACCCAGGGGAGTTGGGAACTTTCTCTCAGTCTTCCTTCCTTCGCTGTCCCTTTCGGCTGGATCTGCTTCTGGGCTTCTTGCCAAGAGATAAGAACTAACTCTCTCCCTGTAACAGGCCTGTCCGCTTCTTCCCTTGTCCTGCTAACCATCCTCGTCTCTTTTCTACCTCTTTTGGGGGAGAAGGGAGGTAGGGGGGTGAAGGGGGCACAGGGGGAAGCCCCCTCTGTGGGGGGTCTGGTTTCTGGTTGAGTTCATTTGCTGTATACTCCTGTATATATAGTAAAATACCTGTGTTTGTTGTGTTACATATAATCTGTTCCCTTGTAAAATATAATCTCATTTCTCCGACTGGGTTTAGCCGTGGTTGGTGAGGGGTTTGGAGCACAAGCCCTATGAGGAGAGGCTGAGGGAGCTGGGGTTGCTTAGCCTGGAGAGGAGGAGACTCAGGGGTGACCTTATTACTCTCTACAACTACCTGAAGGGAGGTTGTAGACAGACGGATGTTGGTCTCTTCTCCCAGGCAAGCAGTACCAGAACAAGAGGACACAGTCTCAGGCTGCGCCAGGGGAGGTTCAGGCTGGATGTTAGAAAAAAGTTCTATACAGAAAGAGTGATTGCACATTGGAATGGGCTGCCTGGGGAGGTGGTGGAGTCGCCATCACTGGAGGTTTTTAAGAGAAGACTTGACGGGGTGCTTGGTGCCGTGGGTTAGTTGTTTGGGCGGTGTTGGATTGGTTGATGGGTTGGACGCGATGATCTTGAAGGTCTCTTCCAACCTGGTTTATTCTATGTATTCTATGTATTCTATGTATTCTCTTTCTCAGTGGGGGAGGGAAAGCAGAGCCTTTCCTTTCAAACCACCACAACAAGGTTGGAAAAGACCTCAGAGATCAGCAAGTCCAACCTGTCATCCAACACCTCATGACCACTAGACCATGGCACCAAGTGCCACGTCCAATCCCCTCTTGAACACCTCCAGGGACAGTGACTCCACCACCTCCCTGGGCAGCCCACTCCAATAGCTGACAACTCGCTCTGTGAAGAATTTTCTCCTCACCTCGAGCCTAAACTTCCCCTGGGGCAGCTTGAGACTGTGTCCTCTTGTTCTGGTGCTGGTTGCCTGGGAGAAGAGACCAACCCCCTCCTGGCTCAACAACCCTTCAGGTAGAGCAATTTATGTTTCTAAGCTGCCTTCACCCTTTTGCAGTGCACAAGCAAAGATACCTCAGGGATAAAGGAGCAGAAGAGATGTGACAGCTCTTTAAGGACACTTTTCTTATAGTGCAAGAACTCTTGACTCCCATGTGTGAGAAGACAGAGAAGGAAGGCAGATAAGCAGTACTGAGTGAACAATTAATGGTCAAATTAGAATGTAAAAAGAAACCAGAGACATGTATCCTGAGAAGAATGTAGGGATGATGCCCAGATGTGTAGGGATGGGATCAGGAAAGCTAAGATTGAGCTGATCTGGACAAGGGATGCAAAGAAAAAGAAGAATTTCTGCAAGAATGCTAGCCAAAAAAAAAAAAAAAAAAAAAAAAGAAACCTTAAGAAAATATGCTCCCCCTGATAAACTCAACTTTTCCTGATAATCACTCTTTGCATAGTTCTTATGTCTTTGAACCTCAAGGCAAAGTCTAGGGGAATTAATTCCCTACTATATTAAGTGATGATCAGGTTCAAGACCACCCAAGGAAACTGAACATTCACAAGTCCAGTGTGCTACTGGGTACCACATCACAGTCAAGTGCACAAAGCACACATGCTTGACTCAGCCAGCCTTTCCCTCATAAAAAAGGTATCATGTCAGTATGGTATTGAATACCCATTCACTGGTTCAACTGCTTGTCTTGGTTGTGGCCTCTTCCAATTTCTTGTGGAGCAAAAAAAAAAAAAAGGAAAGAGAGAAAAAAAAAAAAAGAGAGAGAAAAAAAACAGACCCAAAAAAACCCCCCAAACCAAAAAAACCCAAAACTCCACAAAATACAAAACCAAACCAGTACTGGACAAGGGGCAATGGTTTTCAATTGAAAGAGGGTGTGTTTAGATTGGATATAACAAAGAAAGTTGTTACAGTGAGGGTGTTGAGATGCTGGCACAGGCTGCTATGTGAAGTGGCAAATGCCTCATTGCTAGAAGCATTTGAGCTCTGGTTGGACAGGCTTTTGAACAACCTGATCTATGGAAAAAATGTCCTCACCTAGGGCAGGGTTTATTTCTAAAGGTCCTTGTCAACTCAAAGTGTCGTGTATTTCTATGCCCAAAAGGTGCGACCTAAAAAGAGGTGGTGATAACACTAAGTCTTTTTCTAGCATTCTCTAAGCTAAATTCCTGTAAGGCACTATGTTATCACAGTGAGGAAGCACGGGAAGAATATAATCAGAAAGAGAAACTTTTCTAAACAGTTGTTTCACAGGCCCTGCTTTCTTACAGAGCTTCTCTCTAGAATCTTGTTCCATGACATTCTCCTTTCCTGCAACTCATTTAAACAAAAAACATCTCAAAATTCTGACCCATCATCCCATCATGTTCTTGAGAAACAATTTACAATAAAACTACTTATCTTCAGACTGCTTTTCTTGTTCCCTTGAAAAGGAGACAATGTCTCAACATTCTCGCATGAAAAAAATAATTCTTTTTTTCTTCTCTACTTCAGTGACCTAAATACTCTGCAATTCCTTGACAAAGAAAGAGGCTTTAAGATGCTTTCTCGCTAGAGGAAGGAATTTTAGGGCTTGGTAACAGAAAAGAAAATCATTAATCACAGAAAAAAAATAATATTTTTTTAATCTGTTACACCAAGCAATAAAGTAAATGTTAGTTTGATGTTCAGCAAATCGTTCAGCAAACTGTGTCTGCTAAAATGGTAACATTAGGCATTTCTTCATTAAACTTATTAATTCTTAGCATAAAACTAATTATACTTCAGGATAATTATTTTTCAGCTTAGTGAACAGAAAACAGAAGAAATGTGAGAAATTTAAGAACAGCCAGAAACCAAACCTTTGTCAAGAAAGCAAGGAATAAAGGCAGGCAGGAATTAGGTACTCTTAAACAGCAAGTATTTTATCTCTCTTTAGGCAAGATAAGGAAACAAAAATTTTAAATTAATTATTTCATTCTAAGAGAAAATCCAATTCTTCATTACAATAAAACTTCTATAGAAATATACTTGCAGTATCTACTTTTGCTTCAAGTACTTTTTTCATGATCGATGGCTCCAGCAAATACCAATAAAAATATCTGCAGTAGCCAGAAGAGTGATGTACAAAGTAATTTCTTCTTATCCCATTGACATAAAGGAACATAAAATTTAATCATTGCCTGTTGCATTTGGTAACTTGCAAGTGACCAAGTAAAACAGGCTTCTTTTTTTTTTTTTTTCCTTTCCCAGCTGCCCAAGTAACACTTGTAATACTCCAAAATATCTACACTCTCTGAAACATTTTGTTCACTCAGGAGAAAAATCTCTTGTTAGGGTCTGTGACATACTTGGAGGTGAAAGGAAGAATTAGAAATCAAGCTAGGAACCTGAGGAACATGATGATGAGTCATCTAGACTAGGTGTAATAATGGTAGATTGCAGGAGTACAGGAAGGAGACACAGTTAGAAAAAAGATAATTATAGTTATTGAAGAGGGAATGCTGCAAATGGAGTTGCCTGAACTTATATTTGTCTCTAACATATTTGTTTCTAGAGATCACAGAACAGGAATCTGTGTGAAACTAGGTATTTTAGATTTTACTGATAATGAAGTAAATTGCCTTCTGTTTAACACTATAGTAGCTCACTATTTCTGAGGTTTTATGGCAATTACATCCTCGCCTTTTTTGTCAATGCACAAGCTGCTTCTGGTAACTAGTAGTTTTATCAAAGCAAATTCTTTCCATTACTTTTTATTATTTAAATTATAATAGAATGTACACATCTGGATATTTACTGTATCAAAGTCTTAAATCCTGTATCCACAATGAATGTCTAATGCCAAAGAGTATTTTTCTTAGGAAAACATGTTGCTGTAAGCAGAAAGTGAGGTATGAAAATCATAATCGTTGGAAAGAAATATAAAAGATCCATTAAAACACCTAATACATTGTGCTACTACTGTACCACTGATCCCTACAAGATCTGATAGCGTTTTGTTCAGAGCAGCAATAATATTCCTGAGTTAATCTGTTTCCTATAAGTTAAGATTTCTCTTTGTCAGGAAATTTTATACTCCTCACTCTAATTTTTGCTGCACTTTGTTTCAGTCCATTAGACCTAATTAACTATAATTTATCACTTTTAATCATTTCACTTTCTCCTTGAAGTCTGGTTTCCTGAATATTTATAGTTGCTACAAAATCTTACTCTTAAAGCCAGCTCTTCAGAAGTCATTGTTTCTACTCTTATCACAGTGATTTATTTTCTTTTTCCTTGTACTCTGCACTCTATTTAAATTGTCACTATCATTGTGGAAAGTGGTTCTGATAACCAGAAAGAGTATTACAGATAAAGGAGCTAATTTTAATTCTGCATTCAGAATAGTCCAGTGAAGAGCAGCCAGGATGACTAAGGGACTGGAGCTCTCACATGAGGAAAGGCTGAGAGCTGAGATTACTTGAGAAGGCAGTTGAACAGATACCTTCCAATCTCAACCATTCTGTGATTTTATAGCTTTATAGAAGAGCAAAAGCAGGCTGTTCTTTTCCCAACAGATGCATGCACATTACTTGTACAGACACTGAAGATTTTTTTCATGTTTCTTAATTTAACATTTTGCATTGTTATTTACATACTGAATATATGTGGTTTAGAATAGTTATGTCCCAATGTCTTGTTTTCCAGGAACATCTTACATAATTTTCATTTCTAATCTTCAGCATTTCTTTTTATTGTTGTTTCACTGACATTTGCAATGTTTCTTAAGTTATCATCAGCAAACATTTATGAGCATGATCTGTTCCACATTTAAAAAACAAACTCTGTTTCTCAGCAGTGAATCAGGGGACATATCATGACATTCCTCCAAGACATACCAATTGAGGCTAGAGAAAAGACAGGAGGCAATGAATTTGTCTTTGTCTTCTTTCTCTAAACATTTGCTTGACATTTAGAATAGAGAAAATGTTACATATGTTGTTTACTGAGCGTATATTTGAAAAACCCATAACTACTTGACATAAAATGTTTTTCAAAGTAGCATTAATCTTCTTTGCAATTTGGAGCTAGCTTTTTTTTTCCCCCCTGCATTACTCTTGCCCACCAGCATATTGTTTGATTTTTCAAGAGTCTGCAGCTTGTTATACTTTTAATGTTCCTAAATATCTAAATTGGCCTCTGTTTTTGTTTTATCTCTGGGATACATTTCAGCCTTTTGAGCAATTTCTTGAATCAAAGCTGAAGCCTCCTGGAAAATTTTATAATGCATGTTAGGTAAAATTGATGACAAAATATTAATGTTAGGAGACTCCTACTTTATTAAAGACATTTTGATAAAAAATTTTGGTGTGGGGTTTTGTTGTTTGGTTGGGTTTTTTTATTTTAGCACTATGCTACTTCTTTCCTATATGCATTTCTCTGCTCTTTCCCTAGCTCATAGAAATAAACACCTATAACTTTTGTCTTCTTCTGGATCTCAGCTTTCATAGATGAACACTTTGACACATTTTTCAGAGGATAACTGTGATGTGTTCTGAAAGACCCTTCATCTTCTTTCCAAGCTGGTCTTAAGTTGCCTGATATACATCCTTATATACACAATGATATGTTCACTTGATATTGAGCCCATGTCTTCTCCCTGAAGAGCGTTTCACTCTTTTCTCTCTAGAGGATAAAAAATATCAACTTAGATTTCAACAACATTTTTTTTTTTCATATCCAGCCTCTTTTTCCTGCCAGCTACTATTCTGTCTCACTCTCCCCTTTCCAATGATTTCTCTTTCATCTCTAATAATTTTTTATATACGTTTTTGAGAGCATCCCTTGACATGCTCTTCTTCAGAAAGATCAAAAGCAGCTCACAGAAACATAGATGCACTTAGACTTTTTAAGATATTGATACAGCTTCTTAGAAGATATTTATACCTATTTAAAAACTCAAAATAAAACATGCAATATTTATTACGTCAAACAGATTTGAGAAACAACTGCTATCTCCCAAACAGCCACCAGGGACAAATCATCAGCAATGGGTAGTTTCCACAGGTTTCAGAGCAGTAAATTGTCCTGGAAGAGGAATTAACAAGTCAGCTACCTGTTTGAACCACTGCCCTTTCACCTTACTCCGGGTTTGAAGTCAAGGAGCCAATAGGCAGGCCCCCATAAGGCTGCCTGGCGAGGATGGAAGCTGGACCCCGAGCCTCATGTTTCAGAAAGGCAACTGCATGTGTCAGATGCTATATAAGATGGCGTGTGCAGTTTTGCCCACTAGACAACATTTTGAACTGATTGTCAAGATTTGAACAGCTAATGTGCCATTGGGCCATTCAGTTTTCAAAAAGGGAATTTATGGGGGAAGATTTCAAGAGCCCACATGTTCTTTTTTTTTCTCTCTCTCATCTTCTCTCCCTGCCCCCCATTCATCAATGGGATTCAAGGCGGCAACAAGCACCTCTTTGCTCCTGTCTTCAGGGCAATTAGCAGCATAGTGTTTAGATCTTCAGCACAGCAGCATGTCTCCCTCTCTCTCACAACCTCTAATTTTGGATATGACCTTTGGATTATTCCTGCCCTTTGGATTACAAATACAAACTCAGAACATTGCTTCATTCAGCAAAGGTTTTGGTAGTTAACAGCTCAGCGGTTTGTGAGTGCTAATTTACCTGGTTATTTCTAAGGTTTATAGCTTGTTTACCTGTTGGTTATAGGTGTTTGTTTCACACGTATAAGAAGTTTCCAGTTTGTTCCTCTGTATTCCAAGTTCTGATTTTTCTAGACTGTTATTCTACTGTTTATTAACATCCTATTGTGTGTAATTAACCTGTTGTCAATTGGGTAAACAAACCTGAATCAAATTGACTTGGGAAAATAGTTTTTTGTATTTAATAAATCATATTAATATTTTGTCATATTTCTGTCTTATCAATTTGAAAAAAAAAAGTATCATAAATAAATTTTCAGTGCTGTCCAGGCAGAAAATACAGTAACAAAGAACTTCCTGATGTCCAAAGACTGATAAATAAAGAGCAAAGAGAACAGAAAAGTCAGATTGAATGAATTTGAACAAATACATCTTTTGAGTAAATTTAATTCTAGAAGATCAAATACAAAGCAATACATTTAAGAACACTTCATGGAAACTGTTGGAGTGTGTATTCTGAAAATCCTTAATTAGGCATGCAGTAGAACATGAATTGCTACAGCAAAGCCACAGCCATATAACAAATGTCATAATTCTTTTAAAACAGTGAGAAAGAGTATCAATTTCATCATTATACACACCATTAGACAGTGTGGAAAAAGCATTCTGGAGTTGTCATTTTTAAAAAGATGCTAAGAATCAAGCAAAGGCATAGGAATAATGGGAGGAAAAATTTTAGTTAATAAATATGTCATTCTGTCTGTCATAGCAAAAGAAAATTGATAAGAAGTTTCACAGAATCACAGAATTAACTAACTAACAAGGTTGGAAAAGATCTTTGAGGTTATCAAGTCCAACCTATTACCCAACACCATCTAATCAACTAAACCATGTGTAATAAAATGAATGGGTTTATGTATTTTATAATTAATATCTTGGGTGGTGATATCTTCAAACACTGTTGTAACTTATTTACAGATTCTGTTTGGTTGTGGGTATTACATTCCACATGTAAGGACAATTAAATAATTTAAACACAGATCTAACATTTCCAATACAGCAATTCAAACTGGAAATACAAGTGCTGTGATCTGTGGTTTTCCCACTAATGGGATTCTGTGGCAGATTAGCCAGGTACTCACAACTTGCTCTTCTGTCTGGTTGGCTGTAATTCAAGTAGTCCTTGGCTCAGAGAGAGCTAGAGGGGGCTCTCTCTTGTGTGTTCTCTCTTCTGGGATTCAGTTCTCTTGAGGCTTTTCCCCTTTCTGCCTTAGTCCAGGTGCAAGGCTGGGGTGTAGTTGTTGCGTATTAGAACAATTTTTTCAGCCGCTACTCAGGCAGCACTTGGCTCTTGGCTCTTTGTGGTAATAACAAGACCAGGTGTAGTTGGTTTGCTAATGCAGGCCCTTCAGCTGCTACTCCAGCAGCATTTGGCTGTTGTTGCTGTCTGAGTGAGAACAAGGCAAGTTGCCTAACTTCTTGGCTGGTTTAAATACTGCCCCAAGACAATTAATGCCCTTTGGTAACACAGGAACCTGATAACTGGACCTATAGGATGGGGCATATCCTAACATGGCCAGGAATACACAGAGTTCACAGCTGTGTCACAAGGTTAATTACATGTGCTATATGATTATCTGGACCCCAGGAAATTTCCATGTGTTATAATCATAAAAAGGCTATTAATATTCAATAGGTGGAATGATTAATTAAAATATTAATAACTTTATTAATAACTTTATTATTAATAAAACCTATTTACTGGTTCAAAATATTCAGTTGTGGAACAGATATCTCACCAGCAGGAACAAGTAACAATTTAAACAATATGTACAAAACTCCAGAAACAACAAACAGTACTTTAAACTGTAATGAAAAAAAGAAAAGGAATATCGGCAACGAAGCTGGAGATTGCCCACAAGGTGGGGGAACTCCAGAATTCCCTAGGGCAACAGACCTTCAATAGATGCTTATAAAAAATCAGATTTTGTAATTACTCACTGATCCTGGCACCCCGCGGCACATGTGGGGATTTAAACAAAACCAAAATGGCGTCGACCACATTAAAGCTGCAGGAGCACGGTTTCACTTTCTGTTGGTGTCTGCAGTTTGTTGCTGAAACACAGGATTTATTCCCAAAGGCTTTGTAGCTGAAAGCTTTGTAGAAAAGAGGTTCTTCTGCTGCAGTCCTTTGCAGCAGCACTCGTTCCTTCTTCCAATAAAATGAAACTGTCCCGGGGACTCAGCTCCTCCGAAGGTTCACCTCTCCGCCTGGCAAGACAGCGAGGGCTTTACAACGCTAACACAGCGAGGGGTCTTTGCAGTCCTGTCTGGGTAGACTGAAACACAGCTCGGATTCCAAGCGAGGCTTGTGATTCCTCCCAAAGCGTGGACAATTGCAAGGCAAAGCTCTGGCTCTTTGGGCTGGTACTTATAGATTTCCCAAGACAATAATGGCCAGTGACAACACAGATTGAGAGATAAAACCCTGACACTGTAACCTATAGAAAGGGTTTTCTCCAAACGTGGCCAAAGGCACACACACCTGGCACACTTGGGCTCCAGGACATGCTCAGACAAGCCTGGGCAACGTCACCATTTTCCTGAAAAAACAGACCTGCTGGCTCCTGCCGCATTGTCTGGTTCAGAGCATTTTTGAGGCTTTTAGTCCCTTCTGGACACCATGTTTGCACATTCACAGGTGCTTACAAGGGTAATCACATGCTATACATTTGCCTTGACCATCTGGACCCCAGGAACTGTCCAGGTTAGCCCATTGTCTGGGGTAGGGCATGTTTGGGGGTTTGACCCTTCAGGACACTATGGCACTAAGTGCTACATCCAGTCTTTTTTTCTAAACACTTCCAGTGATGGTACTCCACCACCTCCCTGGGCAGCCCATTCCAATGACCAATCACTCTTTCTGTGAAGAATTTTTTTCCTAGCATCCATCCTAAACTTCCCCTGGTGCAGCTTGCATTGGCCCAATTCATCCATGATTAGAATACTCTGATACTAAAGAGTTTCTACTCAAAAATTCAAAAGGTGATAGTGAATTCAGAAAACAAAAAAAGGAAAGCACAGTTCATTATTTTGATGATAATAATGAACCTGAGAAGCCTTTGGAGTTTGTATCTGTAAAATTGTCATTAAGATTAGTTAAGCAGAGTTCACTAGTTCCATGTTTCTTTTGAGAGAGCAGTGAAAGTGTATCTCTAGATATCGACAGTCAGCTGCTCCTGTATTGAATGTGATGAGACAGCATAGAGGTTTAGCCTGAAAAAGCAGCAAAAGTGGAAAGCAGACAACATGCAAAATAATCTCCTGCTATCTCTTCACATCTGTGTGGATGGAATTAGACAATGTAGCTCTGAGTCATACCTTACTAGTAGTGTTTACTGTGAGTGAGGATTCAATTGTCCTTTGTCTATGCTGAGCTTGGACTACCAGGTAGAGACAATGACAACCACACAGGTAGTTCAGTTCTGGTTTATTCCACCAGTTCCACGATGTGTTTTTCATCTTCCCTGTATATTCATTTCACATTCTCTCTGACTGCCACACTATATGGTCTACAAGCTTCTGGATTTGAAGACTGATATTGCCTTGATATTATTTTCATTTTTACCTTTCCTATTTACAGATTTCACTGCAATTTTTACTCCTTGTTTTCCGAATCTTTTTGAAAAGCTACTCTGCTTATCATCCCAGATGACTGACAAAGTCACTTCCGTTCTTCTCACCTCTCATCTCTCTCACTGTATCTCTCTCCATCTGTCTTACAGGATAATTCTTGTTCCATATGAAATAAAATAAAATAGAGATTGTTTTATGCACCCAGAAAGCCTTTTGAGATAATTTTTTTTCTCTACGTAATTCTGCATGGAACTTCATTTTTTCATCCAAACAGAGGAAACTACCATATTTCTAAAACAGGCATCATATGATTATGTAAGAAGAATTCTTTAAAGATAATATTAGTCCTAGAGAAAGGTTTATTTGTCTGCAGTCATGCTTATGGGTTGAGGATGGAATATATACTTATTAGTTAAACATAGAGATTGAAAAAGTCAGCTTAAAATTTATCATAGCTGATAGATGATTTGTTCCAGTTTTATCTGATAATCAAAGATGAATAAACAATTTGCAGCTGATAATTTTTCCTGGAAAAAAACATCCTCTTCTTCTATTTGAAAATTGAGTTATAATTTGTGAGTTCCTCTGGTGATCTGACCTTGGCTGGATGCCATGTGCCCATCCTCAGTTGGATAGGGGAGAAAAAACATGACAAAAGGTTTATGGGTCCAAAAAGGACAGGGAGATCACTCAGTAATTACCATTGTGAGTAAAACATACTCACTGTAGGGAAATTAATTTATTATCAAATCAGAGTAGAGCAATACGAAATAAGAAGAAATCTTAAAACACCTTCCTCCCCATCTCTCCCTTCTTCTCAAGCCCCACTTCACTCCCAATTTCTTTGCCTCTTTCCCCCAAGGGGTACAGGGGAGCAGGGAATGAGTGTTGCAGTCAGCTGATAACTCTTCATCTCTGCTGCTGCTTCCTCCTCATACTCTTTTCCTACTCCAGCATGGGGTTCCTCCCATGGGATTGTCTCAGTCTGGAAGCTAGGAAAGGGACCCAGTTCTTTTAAAACATTCCCATGTGTGAAATTAAGGCACAAGGCCAAATACCAAAGCAAGGCTATTTTTTAAAGAATAAAGTAAACAAAACAGAGAATGGATAAAAAGGGAGAAAGAAGGGGAAGGAGAATGGAGAAATAGATAGAGAGCAGGAGAGATATTACCACACCAGGCTGCTTTTCTGTCTTTGTCTGGGAGGAGGGCAGAAGATGTCCCAGAATCTGAGTCTTTTTTTGACTTGTGATGTCTTTGGCCAGAGCAGGGAAGAGGTCCGAGAATCCTGCTGAGTTCCAGTGTGATCTGCTATGTTTTTCCCACCCTGAGTGAGGGGAAAACATCCACTGTGTAGTGTTTTCAGTGATCTTCTCTCCTCAAACAGGCATAGCTCAGGGCCTTTTATGCAGTTCATTTATTGCAGTTCCACCCATTACAATGTCTATGTGACTTCCAGGTATCACTTCCAGGGGTCTTTCCCATGTGCTTGCAGGGGTAGGTAGGTACCAGATCAGCCTCCACCCCTCTTTGCCTCCACCTGTTCACCACATACCCCTGAACTTATCAGGCCAGGATAGCTTCTCTGTGTTTCACATTCCAAGGGGTCTTTCCACCACAATCCCTGGGCAGATGCTGCCTGTGTGTGCAGAGATGACACATCTCACCTTACCTTTGTTGAGATATTCCTCAGTTCTTTATGTAATCATCACCTTCCAAGGCAATTTGCATCTTCAGAGAAAGGCCTCTCTCAGGGATATTGTCCTTCACAAGATACTCCGCCATGAGTCCTTTGCACAGGATGTAGTTTTTAAAGAACTGCTCCAGCATGGTTCCTTTCCCTAGGGTATAATCCTTCAGGAATGGACTGCTTCAGCAGGAATTCCCCACAGTGTCACAGGTCATGCCAGGAGCTAGTCTCCTGTTGTGAATATGCCCTCAGAAAATGAGCAGCAGATACACCAATGAAAATATATGTTAAATTTATTTACAAACTCTGTAACGGGGTATTTACAGTCACCCTTCACAGGTATCAATATCCGGTTAGTGAAACAATCTTTACAGAATGTTTGTGTATGGGCAATTGAATCAAACAATTTACAGAACTTAGAATCAAAACTAATTCAGAAAGCGGCAGGGGGAGGGGTTGGTCAGTGACCGGCAACCCTCCACTTGGGGCAATCTAAATGTTACCTTGACTGGAAACTCTATAAAGAAAGGCTTTACTTACAAGCTGAGGACTTAGTGAGGTCTCCCCTTAATAATATTTATAGTCCAGAAACGTGGCACGGATGTGCCCTAAGACAGAGACAGGAAATGGCGCTGGCCTCGTGGCTGCACCGCGTGGCTGCTGCTTCTCCCAGGACACAAAGGTCTCCCGCTCGAGGGGGGGCTGTGGCAGGCTCACACGGGCTACTGGCGCTCCTCCTCCAGCAATGGATCGTGTCATGGTTGATCCCACGGGATCCACGGCACCGCACGCAGCTGGGTGACGGTGGCAACGGAGCGTGAGGTCTCTTGGGGCACTGGCTTGAGTCTCGGGCAAGGTGGACTATGGCAGCACTGGCATGCACACACTCACAGGCTCCAACACAATGTGGGGGGGCTCATTTACCAAACGACCCCTATTTACCATTTGCCCCAGTGAATACTGGCCCAATGAGCAGTCTGTTGCTAACGCAAGAGTAACCAATGGACTAACACCTACCAAATACGGTGTAAGTATATGCTATACCCAGGCTGTTTACCTGGACTCAGCGGCGCCAGGATCCCCCCTGTTGCCCCCAGAAAGGAGAGGGAAACATAAAGAGAGTTAACACTCAGAGGAGTATGTTCCAGAAATGTTTGGGGCACAATCCTGACCATAAGCATCCTTCACTACATCTCCTTCAGGATACTTCCACCTATGCTGGAGTGGGTTGAAGGTGTATATCTACACCACCATGAATGTCCATGGGCTGCAGGGGCAAACTGTTTCACCACAGACTGCAAAGAAACCTGCTCTGCTCTGATGGTGTGGAACACCTTCTCCCTCTCTGTACCTGGAGCACCTCCTCCCTCTCCTTCTGCCCTGATCTTGGTGTCTGCAGGCCTATTTATCTCTTAAGTTCTCACTCTTTCCCAGCTGTAGTGCAGCACTTTTAATCTTTCTAAAATATATGTTATCACAGACTCACTGGCTCAGTTTTGGCCAGTGGCAAGTCCTTCTTGGAGCCAGCTGGCATTGGCTCCATCAGACACAAGGACAGCTTCTGGCATCTTCTCACAGAAATCACCTCTGAAGCCACTCCATGACCAAAACTTTGTCACATAAAACTGATTCACTTGCTCAGCACCACGCTCTCTGAAGAGACAGCAGGTCACAGGTAGGACTGCTTCTTCCTTTCTGGGTTAATTTTTTTTTTAAAAAAATTATGATAATAAAATTTTTAAAATATAATTTTATTTTAATTATTAATATTAAGAATTATCATCAAAATGCACATTCATTACACAATGTTGATGAACTTCACTTACATCAACAAGTCTTCCTCTCACCAACAAAGGTAGGCAATTTATAGACAATCCACCTCGCTCCCTGTTCCTTCACCACAATTACAACAAAAATTCCTCATCATTTTTCTGCCCTCTAGCAAAGTTCAGTCCATGTTTTGCTTGTTAGCTCTGAAACTACTGTCCTTATCTTGAATTCCTCATGCTCCCACTGGGCATCAGAAGGGACCATGGCTGGTGAAATTAGATTGGATGCCAGGTACCCACAAAGGCTCTCTGTCACTTCCCCTCCTCAGCAGGGCAGAGAGGATTAATAAGACAAAAACTTTATGTGTCAAGATAAGGACAGTTTAATAAAGAAAAACAAAGGTTGTTACCATTTTAGGGCTGTGCTTAATTGTAAATAATGTTTTCTAGAGGATTCAAGTCTAGGGACTGGACAGAATAATGAAAGATAAATTTATCTCACCCAATTGTTCTGAAGAATTTCTTACATTTTGCAGCACAAGCTTGTTTTCTCTCTCCCTGGGCTCTCCCTTGCCTGGCTTCTTGCTTGTCTGTCTCTGTGTTTGACCTTGCTTGCTATCTGTCTGCCTTCTCTTTGGGTTTGTAAGGTACAGTGGGACAGAGATAACTGTCAGGCTTTAGTACAGCTGCCCCTGGCCCTTTGTGTCCACGGGAGTGTGGGTCTGTACAGGGGAGGTGGGGAAAGAAAGCTGAATTATATGTATAAGGGGGTGTTGTCCTGTTGTTGAATGGTAAGTATATGTAAATGTATTTTGTATATGCTGATTGCCTTTTATACTTTTATATTTAGGCTACTTTTGTAAATATAATTTCATTTTGCTTCCAAATTCTTAGTAAGTGTGGTAAATTTACTCCTTGGGGTAAATCTCCAAATTGTTGTGTGGTGCAATCCAAACCACTACACCAGGTGCAGGAAAAAAAGGGAAAGAAAATAAGATTTGTTCTCTTGCTCCTGTCAGCAGGAAACACCCAGCCACTACCTGGGAAGCAGGACCTCAGAACACATAGCAGTTGCTCCAGAATATATATACCTTGATAATGTGTGAGCTCTGCTCCACAGTAACCAAAACATTAGTATGTTACCAACACCATTCTAGCTACAGATACAAAACAAAGCACTATGAAGGCTATTATGGGGAAAGTTAGTTTCTTCCCAGACAGACCCACTGCAAGTGACTTCTATCACATCAATACATGAAGAGAAACAGAAGTTTCACATACTACTGGATCAACCATCATGCCCTTAGTGCCATGGCAAACACTTCAAAAACTGTTGGTTTTTAACAGAGTTGTAGCACCAACAAGTACAAGAATCACATCAACACAGGGTAAAACTAAAAACAAATACATAAGGTATGTTCATGAATGAACTGATAGCATTTCTGTGTATGAGTGAGTTTTCAAGTTGTGATTTTGAACCATCTAGGAGAAGTTAGCAAGAGATTGGAGGGTGAGTGTGTTATGATTATATGGTTACTAATGTTTTATAAGTGGAACAATTAACAAAAATATGAATAACTTTATTAACTCAAAGTCCTACACCAATTTTGTAAAGCCAAGGAAAAGTGAAATAGGAACAAAGCATATTGTCCAAACTGAAAGTAAAACTGAAACCATGTGGTGATCACTGGAGGGAGATGGGGCCAGCAGCACGCAGCCAGCAGGCCGGTAGATGGGCAGGAGCCATGAGGGAAAAAGGGGAGGATTTGCCAAAAAAAAAAATCTCTATTTAACTGCCTTTTGAAACAAAACTGACCACTGGCAGAACATACATTCTGAGCATCAGCACAGCAGTAGTGGTCAGGATACCTGCCAAACAGGTTTGTTGACTTTATACTGCTGGCAAGTCCGAAGAGATCTGTATGCATGTTTTCATTTGTTTACCTCTCCCTACTACTTAGGGGCTCTTGGTAAAACCTGTTTGGGCCTGGTCGTGCCCAACCAGGACAGAGAGAAGACTGAACTGGAGAAGAAACAATGCTTCTCAGCATATGTGAGCTGAAGG
Organism: Dryobates pubescens; assembly: GCF_014839835.1. Lineage (NCBI taxonomy): Eukaryota > Metazoa > Chordata > Aves > Piciformes > Picidae > Dryobates > Dryobates pubescens. The sequence continues at coordinate 19,658,922 of NC_071618.1, read as the reverse complement.
AACAAGCTCATCAACTTTGCAGTGGGAGAAGGATGGTTTCTTTCTTTTTTTAGCCTAGACATGCATCTTAGATACTCGGTCTAGACTTCCCTTACAAAAAATGGGGATTAATTACAACTTCTGCAATATTGCTTATCTCATTCTAAAGGGAATGACTACATTTGGTCAAATGCACTGTATAAAAGATGCACTCTCAGCTGAACAAAAACAAAACTTAGGGCAGCTATCCCAACTGTAAATGGTCAAAGTCAAGATAGATGAATCCTGTCTGGGGTCTTCACCTTCAGCATATACATGGACCCCTAATCTGTCTTTCAGGATTGGATCAAAAATTCTTTTCTAATTAATTCCAGCAACTGTATGAACTGTAGCCAATGGTAATAAATCACCAATTCTGTTGTGTCACTGTACATATAGACAACATACTGTTTTGCACTTCCGGAAAGATGAATGCAAAACCACAACACAGTTGGCCCTTTTACCTGCCAAGGAAAACTGTTCCCTCATATTCAACTTGCTATCAACCTAGACCCCCAGATCTCTATCTGTGAAGCTGCTCTCCAGCCTCATCCTCCCATTTGTATGTTTGTGATGATTTACTCATCACAGCTGCAGAATATTGCACTTGCCCTTGTAAAGTTTCATACAGTTGGTGATTGCCCGTCTTTCTAGTCTATGAAGGTCTCTCTGTGCTTTCTACTCTCAAGGGGGCCTACAGCTCCTCGTAGTTTGGTACCTGCTGTACATTTGATGGCAGAGGCCAGATAATTTATAAAGGCAAGGGGGGGAAAAGGGGGAATAAAATGAATAGACACAAAACATTTTGCTTCATAAATACCTTATAAGCCAAAAGTTTCAGTCTTTTTGTTAAAGAAAATGAAAGAATGCAGTTAATTTATAAATTTCATTACTGGTGATGATATTTGCATTAAAAATAACATTGACTGTGATTAATTTCTTCAGTCACTTTGGTATGCATTTAGATATACATAGTATTTAAAACAAAAAGTAAGTCTTTACTGACTTTTTTTACTGACTTTTTTTACTACTATGAAGGATAAGACAATTAATGCCAAAGGTTCTGTTTCAAACTAAAGTTACCTTCATATGTAAGAAATAACTAAATACCATAGAGAGGCAAGCCATTTCTCCTGGCAACCCAGGTTAAAATGTTTATTCAGTTCTAAATTTCAGAAACTGACTTGAAGCAGACAGTAAAACATCTTTCTTCTACTCTCTTACACTAATTTTTCACTTGGAAACTTTCAGGTAACAAAAAAAAATTCCAACTTTCAGAAAAACCCATCATTGCATGCTTAATAACTTATTCATACACCCACTAAAAGAGTTAATTATAATAATACTAAATGATGATGCCTGTTAGAACCATGTATACTAGCTACAGCTTGTCAAATAACATCTGAAATAATGTTAAACTACAATCTCCTTTCAGTCTGATGCATGAAAAGTGTTTTCTATTCATAAAATATTAGTATGTGTACATACTATGGTATTCCATGTATCTGCATTAAGATAAAAATCCATATCTCTTATTGAAAACAGGTAGAAATATTTCCTGAATTTCACATGGAAATACAAATGTTATAATCACAAAGTTATATTTTCTCTTTATATCTGCACTCAGAATTACAAACTGTGTGTTTGTCCTTCCACGCTAATGAATTAGTGAAACATGCTACATCAAGTATAGCCAGACAATTCTTACAATTCTTACAATTTCATCTATTTGGGTTTTTTTAATAAGTTTGAGTTCTCTTCCACCAATTAATATTTCAGAGCATGAAGCTCAGAAAATCAGATGAGATGTCTACATCATTTGGAAGGTAGGGTCTATCAGCTTTACTTTGCTCTAACAGTCTATTTGATATCCACCACAGCTATGGAATCTAAAATCCACAAACTGGGCAAACTTGCTCTGTAATTTTGTAACACCCTCTAATGACTTTTTTAAATCCTGGCAGGCACATGAAATTTTGTTTGCAGTATAGAAGCTTAGGCTTTAGACAGGGTTTTCCAAGATCTGCATATTCAATCACTATTTCTTCACTCTGTGATTACTGCTAAAATTTCTCTAAGAAATCACTGAGGAATTCTAATGACACTGTCAAATTGCTGCATATAACTGACAGGTTTAACCTTTATATTTTGGGAAACATTCAGTGCTTCTTTCCATGCCATTTTCCAATAATATCTATTTTCATTATCTGGATAATCCATTTTATCCAGCCTCCAGTATGCCAGGTTACTTAAAGCTGCAACATAAGCTACACAGGTTAAACAAAGAATTATATGACATAGATTTCATTAACTAGCAGAGGAGATTAATCTTTTTCAGATGTTCTAAAATTATTTGTCAACCAAGAATATTTCATTAGATAGCTGTTATGCAGTCATCATACTCTTAATTATATGAAAATATATAAAAACAGTGCTGTTCACACAGTTCAGGCTATACACACTTTAGATACACCTGCAAAATTGAGTACAAAGACATCTGCAATCATTCAAGAATACCTAATGTATGCGGCAACTCAATCTCATAAGCACTAAAGCTACATTTGAATAGCAATGTGATAAGTCTATAAATCAAATATAGAGGGAAAGCTTACAAAAGTACATCATGATTTCTTATTCACAATAACAATAAGCATATTGATTTCAGGTAGGAGTTGATACAGATATTATTGTATAACATTAATACATACCAGCTTGTCACTAACTCAGACATTTTTCTACCATCATTCACTGTGTAAACATGTTTTCTGACATTATTCTGACATTATCAATCTTCTTATTGTCAAGATGAATTAGAAAGGTAATATGCTCTGAAATGCTTGTTAGGATCAGATCCTTGGGTAACATAAAGAAAATAAGCCCTTGGATTTCAACAGAGATGTATCATTTGAATTCTGTCATTCACTGACTGAAAGAGCATATCTATTTGAGGGTTTATTTTAACTTGCATTATCATAAACAAGGGGTGTCATCACTATTTTACTAGCATTGCATGCTTTACTACAGTAAATTATGGAGAATCAAAAACTGCAAAAGTAAAATATGGGAAAAGTGCTGAAAAGGGAGCTGGGGGGGGTGTGTGATTTTAGTGATTTAAAATAGATTGATATACAAGAAAAATAATAGTCTATGGTAGCAATGAATCCAGGGACAGTTTTCAATAAAATAAAATTGCCTCAAGGCTCACAAAGATATCTGACTGTTCAAGATAAACCTTGTATATTCCAAGGACTCTAACAAAAATCTCACTGAGTGCTTATCTGCTCCTATAGGCACCTTAATTTCTTTAAATCATAGAATCATAGAATTGTTAGGGTTGGAACGGACCACAAGGATCATCTAGTTCCAACCCCCCTGCCATGGGCAGAGACACCTCACACTAGATCAGGTTGCCGAGACCCATATCCAGCCTGGCCTTAAAAACCTCCATGGATGGGGCTTCCACCACCTCCCTGGGCAATCTGTGCCACTGTCTCAACACCCTCATGGGAAAGAACTCTGGCTTACAGTTTAAAAAAAAAACCTTCAGCTCACCGTACTGAATGCAAGCACATAACAGATTCTTGTTACCACCTCTAACCAAGGCAGTTTCTTCAGCTGGCAGATGGATTAATCTAATCAGTATATTTTAACTGAGCCTAAGATTGTGGAGACAAGAGCACAGTAACTGAATACATAAACCAATCCCAACCACAATTCATAAGTTATAAAGAAAATTACCTATACTGCCATCTGTGTCAAATTATGTGATAATTAAATAGCCAGGGAAAATAAAAGCAGGAATCCTTCAATCTTACTCTTCTTCTACCAGCATGCATGTCTTACTTTTATTACATCATTTATAGAACACTTTCTGGTTGCCTGCAGAAAGCTCAATATATTTTTTTGTAGTGTTAAAGAATCTGATGACCTATGTCCACATCTGATAAGCAAATTAAAACTCATATAATTGTCTACTTTAACGCTACAAAATACTTGAAATGAGGCTACAGGGAGACCTTATAATGGCCTTCCAGTACCTGAAGGGGGCTACAAGAAAGAAAAGACGGGATTTTTTACAAGGGCTTGTAGTGATAGGATGAGACAGACTGGATTTAAGTTTGAGGAAGGTAAGATTTAAATTTAAATGTTAGAAACTAATTCTTTACAACAAGAGTGGTAAAACACTGGAACAGGTTGCCCAGGGAAAGTGTGGATGTCCCCTTCTCAAGGTGTTCAAGGCCAGGTTGGGTGGGGCTTTGGGCAACCTGGTCTGGTGGAAGGTGTCCCTGCCCACAGTAGGGCAGTTGGAACTAGAGAATCTTTAAAGTCCCATCCAAGCCAAACAATTTTGTGATCTCTGAATCAGTTATGCTACGTTGTTTTTTTATGAATGGGCATTTAACATGCTCAAGTGTACAAATGTAATTTGCCAAATTATGCTTATTTTTTTGATAGTTGTTTTTGGACAGGACAGGAATAGTATTTGCCAAAACAAAGAAACTACAGTTACAAGTCACAGATTATATTTTAGAAACAGAGTAAATATGGTTTCAACTCCACCATTTTAGACTAACTCTCATCCTATAATCTGGAACCTCTAACAACATCCATGCTGAAATAATTATCATGAGTAAGAGCTTCAGCATTTGATTGTCAGTCCAGATTATCACAGTATCACAGTATCACAGTAACTAAGGTTGGAAGAGACCCCAAGGATCATCAAGTCCAACCTGTTCCAACAGACCTCACATCTAGACCATGGCACCAAGTGCCACGTCCAATCTCCCCTTGAACACCTCCAGGGACGGCGACTCCACCACCTCCCTGGGCAGCCCATTCCAATGACAAATGACTCGCTCAGTGAAGAACTTTTTCCTCACCTCGAGTCTAAACCTCCCCTGGCACAGCTTGAGACTCTGTCCCCTTGTTCTGGTGCTGGTTGCCTGGGAGAAGAGACCAACCCCCTCCTGCCTACAGCCACCTTTCAGGTAGTTGTAGAGGGCAATGAGGTCACCTCTGATCCTTCTCTTCTCCAGGCTAAACAATCCCAGCTCCCTCAGCCTCTCCTCATAGGGCTTGTGCTCAAGGCCTCTCACCAGCCTTGTTGCCCTTCTCTGGACACATTCAAGTGTCTCGATGTCCTTCTTAAACTGAGGGGCCCAGAACTGGACACAGTACTCAAGGTGTGGCCTAACCAATGCAGAGTACAGGGGCACAATGACCTCCCTGCTCCTGCTGGCCACACTATTCCTAATACAGGCCAGGATGCCATTGGCCCTCTTGGCCACCTGGGCACACTGCTGGCTCATGTTTAGGTGGGTGTCAATCAGCACCCCCAGGTCCCTCTCTGTTTGTCAGCTCTCCAGCCACTCTGACCCCAGCCTGTAGCTCTGCATGGGGTTGCCGTGGCCAAAGTGCAGCACCCAGCACTTGGACTTATCTTTCAAACAGCAAATATTTGTTAATGAAATTTTGAAAAATCCATTTGATCCAGACAGGAAAAAAACAAAGCAAAAAAACTCCTTCTTCTGGCAAAATGCCTTATGAACCTAATGAAAATGTCTGAGGAAAAGTGCAGTGATTGAACTCTTTAGGTACATTCATCAAAAACCAAAAAAAAAAAAAAAAAAAAGGTTCCTTTGAAGAATGCTATTGACATGGAAAAAATAAATCACAAAACTAGTATTCATAGCATGTCCTCCTTCTATTGATAGAATTAATCTCATTTGGACAGGAGAGTGGGGTACAGAGCAGGGGTGGGTGATGCAATACCATACCTTTATGTTTTAAAACAAGCTACACTTTGTTCCATACTTGTATTCCCTAGCTGAAACATAGCTTTGCCTTGTAACTAATGTTGTTAGACTGTATTTCTTTCCTCACTTTCAAATATTTTATCCAGCTCACCACAAGCTTCAAGTCCCCAGAGGGACCTAAAACTTCTAAGAGCTTTTGCAAAAATAGATGCCTCAAACCAAACAGCAACTCAACAGGTAAGTTATTTGAAGTTGGTTTCTTTCAAAGAGAAATTCTTCTTTCAAGGTGAGCCAACATTTTAGAAACATGTTATATGTTCATTGTCAAACTCAAATTCATAAATTCTCTAACATCTCCGTAAAACTGGAATAAATTCATTCTTGTTTTTGATCCGAGAGACTTGCAAATATATTTATTGATATTTATTCCATATTTTACCACTTTGAAAAAATGTGTTGTTTTCCTGCTTACCTAATATACTTAAAATAGATGCAATTGTTTTTATTGCATAAGTTTCAGAAGCATTTCACTATAACAGTACATCCTTCCTTTCCCTCAGCATCATTGAAAATGTCAAAATTTATCTAGGATAATATTAATCAACTAATGCTTCAAGAGCATAAAAGGGAAAATAAGTTATTTTTTGTTGATGAGTTTTCTTCCTCCTGAGGAAGAAATTAAGTTGAAACAGTTAGGGAGGAAATGTATTCTGTCATTTTCATGGTGATATTGAGTACAAAGCAATAAGACTAAAAATAAGTGATCTATTCTGCCCTAAATACAAGCACAGGAGACTCTGAACTAGAAGAGAGTATTAAGAACAGCTCTTTTCTGCAAAGAGGTCAGAGACAGAGAGACTGAATGCTTGAAGTGGATTCATGCAAGAAGATTTCTCAGCTGATGCTCCTCTGAAGAAGTCATCATCTTCAGTGTATATACAGATGAAATACAGGAAGTGGCTGACCCTATTCCTCTTGCTGAGCAACTGTGTCACACAGGAAGAGTTGAAGGTTTTATTTCTCTAAAATAAATGGAACTTTTACTCAAGTAATCATGAAATGCTTTATTTAACCCACTCCATTTGTTTTGATGAAAGCTGTTAGCATTTTCCGATTTGTTGTAATAGGTCAAGGAAGGTCCATACATCTAAGACAACATGCTTGCAAAGCTTGGACTAACCTCATCCATCTGGTTAAAAAATATTTTGAAATTAGTGTCTTCACATATGTCAGATTTAATATGCATTAGCTAAAAGGATTCTATTTTTGTAATCATTTTGTGGCAAGCCGAATTTAAGAAAAAATATGTATTTTGAACAAAAGAAATAAATTATAAGATGACATTTTTCTCCTTCAGAATAGAATAACCTACCCTTCAATCAGCATTTTATATACACTTTTTTTTTTTTTAAATGTCCTGAATAATTCCAAGGAATTCCATGTTTTGTAAGATATCAGTAATGTACAAGAAAATACAGAGAAGTAAAACAAGGGAGACCCCTTGTGGACTGATTCTCGTCTAATTAAAATGCCACTCAGAGGTTCTAATTGATTACAATATACTATGGAAATAATAATATTTCCTATAAGTAAATGTGATAAATAATACTCAAATGTTTTATAAAATCAATATACAGATTTTTATTATAAATCAGCATATATTTTTACTCATGGAGTGTATAGAAACATACTTTGGTCTTTAAAAATGAGAATGCTATCTCTCAGAAAATTCATGGTGTGAATATTTTCATTAATGTGGTTCAACACTGCAACAATATTAAGTTAAACTTACAGATTCAAGTAAATAACTTATTTAAAATATCCAAATAGAACTTTCTGCTTTTTCAGATAAAAATGTGTGTGAAATTATGCTCAGATACCATAATAAGCATGGTCACTGACAAAACCTCTCTTCACAAATTACTTATTAACTGGAAAACATTTTCAAAATAGTAATTTGTCAAACAATTTCGCTGGTAGAGCAGACTGTCTACCAATACTGTTATGTCGGGGTTTCTTTATCATAACTGGAGAGTTTGATATAGAGGAGCACATAACCCTTAAATATTTAGACAACCATCCCTGGAGGTGTTCAAGAGGGGATTGGACATGGCACTTGGTGCCATGGTTTAGTCATGAGGTCTGTGGTGACAGGTTGGACTTGATGATCTTTGAGGTCTCTTCTGTGAACCTCAGCCAGAAAGCAAGCCCCGTGAAAGCAAATGAAAGGAGAGAAAAAGTTTGGGTGGGTAGGATCAGAAAAAGAGTCACAGACCCTCAAGATTAATTCAAAAGTGATGGGGAGAGAGAATTCATGACTTTACAAGATGAGGAAGTATCTTACAGATAAAGGAGTAACAGCCATGCTGTCTAAGGAGAAAAAATATAAAATGCTAGTGGCAGTCAAGTTGTGACTCAGACACACTTGAAAGTGTAAGGCTAGATGGAAGTAGAAAGACCAGCTCCTGGAATAATACATAAATTTATGTTACTACACAGTGGAAATCAGGAATTTTCTTCAAAACTGTCTCTATGAACTATTTCTTCCTTCATTATTAATGCCAAAGAACTACTTCAGTATGACGCTCCAGCCCTGATAAGCACCCTGGCTGAGCCCAGCCATAGTCCCCAGTACAACTGGCCTGGGGTAGATCTGCAGCTCTTGCAAAGCTCAGTGCCTCATTACAGGCAGCTGGGAACACATCGCATGTGAGCTGGGAATTTATTGCTGGCCCAGTTAATATTTTAACAGTCTAACAGTCCGCATTATCTAGTTATTACAGAAAGGCCCATTAATCATACCCTTAAGTCTGTTAAATAGAAAAGCCTTAGAATCTATCTATTTTTTTTTCTACTGTTGTACTCCACCATCTCTCGTTTCTGTGGGCCATCTTCTGTGGGCCATTTTCTGTGGGCCATTTCAACCTTCGACAGGAAGGCCAGGGTCTGAGAATCTGATAATGTCACTGGTACTTTTGTGGTCCTCAATGGGACAAGTTGGGCAACTGCAGCAACTATGGTGCCTCTGACCAGCGCCCTTCTTTGGTCCCTGGACATGCTTCTTGTCCCTTCCTGCAATTTCATTCTGGGGGTCCCTTGGGAGAGAGCAGCAGGTGCCCTTCCACTCCAGGCCACAAAAGGCAGTTGCTCTCCAATATGTACCTTCTGGCAAGAGATAATTAGTCTGTGTTTCCTAAATTTTTATGAATGAGTATGCATATCTTTCCTGCAGGAGTCATGGCTTGGTTTTTTTTGTGAAACGTTGTTAGGGCTATAATTGCATTTGTATATATATGTGCATCCATGTTGGATCAGCCCAATAACCTATCTGAAGAAATGACCCCTCATGGACTCCAGTGAAGAGTAACAATTAGATAAATATGTGATGCAATTCCCAGTACTCTGCAGCTCTCAGATTATTACTTTTTTTTTTTCAGCTCTCAAACACCATCCATGGATTGAGGGTTGTCTTAGGCCTGTTAACTCTTCTGTATGGTAACCTGCATTTGATCAGTCATTGAATGCTTTTCCAGGCTTCTTGAATCTTGCACTTTAACCTGAAAAACTCCTCAACATAGTTCCACAGAATAGAGGCAAGTGTTATCTTTCAATATTTCTCTGATTCTTGTCCTGAAAAAAAAATAATTATCTTTTATTCACATTCTTCATGCTATTCATTTAATAGTTCTTTGGCATACGTTTCCAAAACTGGGCCAGGTTTTAAAATACTAAGTAGATAGATATTTTCTAGGTATTTAAAAACTGTTGTGCATATAACTTGAGCCTCAGAAATCCCCCTAGATGACTTATTGTATCTTGATATGTCAAAACACTTGTAAAAATCTGCTCAAAATGCATAGAATGATGCAAAGAAAAATATATCTCACTTCTATTAGCAGATCAGATTACTTTAAGCTATTATATTGAAAATGGGTTTACCTCAGCCCAACTGAATTTATAATGTTGCTGAATGGTTGCAAGGAACAGAATGATGATTTTTCGCAGGAGAATTCTGATTTACACCATTTCTGAGCTTCCTTTTACAGTGGGGAATATTGACTCCATATATCATTATAAATTACATTGATTTGAAAATGAAATGGAATCAAGACCTCTAGAATCTGCAGCATCTTTTTTCTCATTGTCCCCTCCCTTTACAATTTACTGTGTTTTCTTTCAGACTTTATGAAGTGGATGAAAAGCACTAATTCTATGAGCCTGAGTAATCATATGGAAAAGAACCACTCTTAAGACATAGACATATGCAAGTATATGCAAAATCTAAATCTTTACAAGAAAAACAAAACAAAACAAATGCATACATACTCCTGTATTTTTTTAGTCAATATTTCCTTGTCCTTGTTGTTTTTCATTAATATGAGAACAGCCCAACACATTACGGAAAAACAACTTGTTGCATTTTCAGATCTCTATGTAGAGGAGATACCACTGTTAAGAAATGGGAAGGCAGAAATCCTATGTTTGTAATTCTAAAAGAGGAAACCACAATTTTATAATGTAGCATGCTGGGAAACCTGAAAATTGTTTTGTAGGAGAACAATGTTACAGACCAACAAAAATTAGTTACTGCTGCCTAGGAATTACCATGACTGTGGTGCCCTTATAACTGATCATATTGTTTCAAAGAGTAGGTGGTATTTCTCTTTTTTTCAGTTTGGTCTGCACAGATCTTTAGATCTGCACAGCGCCAATGATGAGCCAAGACATTAAATTTAACTTATGTTTCTTTTCAAGAGTATTAATGGCTCTGCAGTCAGCTTGTAACTCTTTGTGGGACATTGCATATCCGCAATCTGATTTTTGTGCCAGCATAGCCTTTTGCATGGCCTTTTTTATGATCCTGAATTAAGAATGATCTCATATAATCATTCTTCATTTTCTTGAGGGTATGATGTTCCAGGTACATTTTGAATCTTCATGCACATTACCTGTGCAAGTCTCATTAACCATTTTTTCCCAGAAGTATTTTTGGTTCAGTGCTTTTAACTTCAATATCATGCCAAAATAGTGTCATTTTCAGCAACAAACTTTAATAATTGCCACAAAAAGTCTGTGTTATGTAGCTACACACTGTGCCAGCCCATCTAAAAATCACCATTTTCTGTAGCACTTATGTAGCTGAAACAAAATTTAAAAATCTGTTTCAAGGAAATAATATATAGATAATGTCATTTCTTCTTTTACTTAATTAATTCTATGTTCTTAACTGTATTAAAGTTTGAAAAAATGCATATACAAACTGTTAACACATCAGTCATTAGAATATTTAAACTATGCATATAGAACAGCTCCAACAATAATTTCTTTTATCAGAAATTACATCAACTCTTTTTTTTCACCCAAGGAAGTCATGAATTATACACTAATATTTTAATTTCCCTCTCTTTCATCATGGTCATTAGGAAAGTAGTGGTTAACGTTCAAGGCACATGATGCATATATATTATGTCCTACCATATTTATATATACAAACAACATAAAACAACAGGCTGAATTAATTGATAGAGGTTCAGTTATGCAGAAAAATCTGTGCCATGCACAAAGACTGTGGTCAATAATGTAAGGTCCAGAAGACAGCCAGTGACTAGCAGAGTATTCAGGTGTCACAAGTGGACTCCATTTTCTTCAAAATCTTTGTCAGTGGACTAAACAACGATATGGAGTAAAATATGAAGAAAGCTTTAAAATGGCACTAAAGTTGGTGGAGTGGCTGATACAAGTGGCAAAGTGTCAATTCAGAGGGACATCAAAAAGTAGAGAACTGGCCCAACGGAAATCTCAATGATGTTCATGAATCACAGAAGGGAAGGTTGAAAGGGCCCTCTTAAAATAGCGAGTCAAACTCCCTCATTCAGGAAGTCAACCAGAGTACATCTGCTAAGAGCTTGGTTCCCTCATCTTCAATCCCATATGTCAGGTATTTATACATATTAATAATATATCTCCCTGAGCCTTTCCTTCTCCAGGCTGAGCAGTCCCATCTTTCAGGATGTTCTCATATGCACTTTTGTGGCTTTTTGCTAGACTTGCTTTGGTACATCTGTATCTTTCTCTTAGTAAGGAGTCCAAACTGAATGCAATACTCCAAATGCAGTCTAACCCATGAATTAGAAGAAAAAGGATTGCTTATCCTGAACTGCTGACAGCACTTTTCCTAATGCAATCCAGGATACTGCTGACTTTCTTTACTATGAGAAATTACCAGCCATGATCATCTTCTGCCTACCAGAAGTCTAAAGATCTCTTCAGAGCCAGTCACCAGGACTTGGCACAGTGTCACAGTGTCTGGGGTTTTTCTTTTCAGAAGGAACATGTTCGGTACTCCTTACAATTTTCAGGGGTTTACTGCATCGTATTTCCCAAAATATGGAACCCTATGGAACCCTTATCAGTAGGTGACTGAGAAACCTTTGAACAAGGCATTCTTTCATCAATAAAAGTCTATCACAATTTGAGTGTTAATATTATAATAATAGAAAATAGCACATTTGAAGAAAATAATAAAACATTAGTGTTCTGTATATATGAATTTATCATCAGTTCAGGGTTTTTACAAGCCAAACTATATTCAGAAAGAACACAAGTGTATTTTGTTCTCTTGCTGTGCATTTTTTATTCAGGTATAGGTAACCTGACAAAGGTCCAGCCCACTGAATTTTAGCAGGGACCACCAAACTCTGTGTCAAATTCAGTAAGATACAAGGGCTGATATTTCTGTGCAAACAGAAGCAGGTGAGCACCAATTCCCACTGAAGCAGCACATGGTATGTAATTTATGTAGAGTTGCAGGATGTTGTGAATTCTAAAAAGCATATATGACTTCAGGTCAGGAATAAGTACACAAATCCATGACTGAAAAATGCAGCATCTGTTAGAAACAGCAGGCAAAATGAAACATCTTTCTCAGGAATACCTGAAGCCTCTGTCTTATCCAAGATGGAAAGATACATGGTGTGTAGGAACAGGCTGTATATAGTCTGTTGATTACAAGTTTTTTATAATAATCTGCTGCCATCTCCAGTAACATCACTAATAGGTTGGATTTTAATCATCAGTATCCTTATTTTATGTTATTCTTAATAGAATTTAAAAAAAAAAAAAAAGAAAGAAAAGAAACAAACAAACTTTGAGCAATAGAAATATTAATAGTCCAGTTCAGTAGGACTACACAAATAATACAAGAATGTGAGCAATACTGTATTGGTTATGAACTTTTTCTCATGTTTGAATCAGAAGTATTTATTTGTTCAAAAAATAGAACAAGGCAAATTTTTTATAACATCACAACTCTATGTCATAGTGCTTCTCATTTTTTTTCACACTTTATTTGGCTTTAAATGAACATGGTTGCAAGTGCAGCTGAAATCACAAATTGATTCTGTCACATCTCTTGACAGTAGAAGAGTATTTCAAGGACTACTAACACAGATGACTGAACTCGGAGTGGTTTGTACTGCTGCGTGGTAGGAATTTTGGAAACAATCATTACTTCCTGTTAACATTCTGTGACAACATTTTAGGTTACTTTCAAGGTAAAGACTTTAGTTCTCAGGAAGTTATATGATTTCACTTAGTCATTCATCTTCATACAATACTCCAACAGAACAGTCTGTTCTGGAAAAAGAGTCTTCATTTTATTGCTGTAATGAATAATATTATATGCTAGATTAGGTCAACTGTTCTGTTGTTTAAAGAGAAAATTAAAAATGGTCAATGTCTTCTGTTATATCTGACCTTAACAGATATCTGAAGACTTCAATGAAAACATTGTTGCAAGCAATGAAAACCTGTTTATAATCATATTGAGAAGTCAATGAAAAATAAATCTTCAGTGTGGAAACATAAGGAAAAAATACAGTTCTTTCTTATCTTACCAGTGAAAGTGCTAGCAAATGTAATGAATATGCTATGTACATTTAAGCCTGGTCTTTGACCAGGGGGGATCTTGTGCTGCTTGTTAACTGTAAATATCTGTAAATATTGCATATATTGTATATTTTGTAGATATTAATTGCATTCCATTGTAGATTGTAAATTTGCCTGTAAATACACCTTTCATTTGCTTCCAACTGATCTGGTTTGGTAAAGTTCATGTTGGGGGGGGGGTGTGAAATTTCAACCCACCACATTATATCATTTCAACTTGTTAAAATAACACTGCTTTCTGTATTTGTTACTGATAGTAGTACTTAGATGGAAGGAATAACAGATGTCTTTCAAACTTCAAGTCACAGAACAGCTGGTGTAAATTATTAGGGCCAAACAATTAGGCATGTCTCCCTTTTTGTCTCAATGAATTCCTTATGCTTTGCCATAACAGTTCCTTTCATCATCATCATTATTGCAAATTTTCTTTATTCATACATGATTAAATAATAATATATTAATTATACCAGCAATTTCAAATTATTCACTTGAGTTAGTAATAAATAAATTAATCACTCTTTAAGACTTTTAACTTCGCAATGGATTTTTACAGGCAGAAAATCAACATCAAAGAACATCAGTTGCATCTTCTTTCTATCATTCATATTTTGTACCAAAAAATAGCAAACTGCAGGAATATTTTTATAAACAAAAATTAATTTATGTTGATATTTCAATTCATTACTTTGCCACATTCAGTTTCTGCAACAAATACATATTGGTATATAGAATAAGCAAAAACAGATTAAGGAATCTGTCTTCTGCCAATCAATGTGGTCTCTAGAAGTTCATTACTAATGAAAAAAGTAATTCTGACAAATCATTAAGCTTTCTAACCCAATATGAGGAACACCTTATCTAAACATGTATAGTAACGAACAGTACATAAAGTGGATTTATCCTATATATGAATCTTAACTGGTCCAGGCTAGTGTCTGGACGGTACTAGGCCATTTTCTTGTGCAAGTCAGGTGCAGTTAGAATTTTTTAATGTCTTTGTATGATACATCTCAACAGACTTAAATGTGTCATTTTCTACATTTCTAGAATGGCTGGATGTAGTGGTGTGATGGTTTAATCCACCTGCACCAACAAAAACTCGGCTAGGCACAGTCAGAGAAGCAAATGAAAGCTGTATTTTACAAGCAATAATGGAATGTAATGAATATATTTACAATATTATACAAGAATTTACAGAAAGGAAAACAAACACAGGATCCTGCCTCGGGTTCCCCCCAACCCTTCACCCCTTCCCTTTTCCTCTAGTTAATTGGAAGAAAAGAGAAGAGTAGAAAAAGATATTAGGGGAATTTAGTTAGCTCTAAGTATTGTTAAGAAAGTTAGCTGCTTATCTTACCAGTTTCAGTCCAGGGTCAGCACGCATGCAGTCTGACCAAGAAACAGAAGACAGACTGAGACAGAATGTAAGATCATAAAACTGCATCCCACTCATCCACCAATGAAATTCATTTAGAATTATCTTCCTTTTGTTTTCCTTTTTACACCCAAACATTCATCTAGAGAATTCTGCAGCTATCCTTTATTAAAGGTACAGCCTAAACTGTCTCACTGGAACAGTACATGAATATTTTTTGATCTGACCGTTTCTAAATTGTAAAACAAAAACAAGCAAACAAGTTTTCCAGCTCTTTATAGAGTAAGGGACCTTCCTCACCAGTTACTTCTTCTCCTAATATAGGGAAATCTCAAATCATAGAAGAGAAAATCTACCCTTCATAGGTATATGTGTATTTCTTCATTAACTCTTAAGAACAGGTTTGTTTGGGATTTTTTATTTATATCTGAAATTCTCAGATGCATTATTATAATATCATCAAAGCAATTTTGAGTTACAGGACCTTTCAATAAGACATACAGGTTACCATCCTGGATGGGACTGTTGTTTCTGAATACAGCCCTAGGAAATAAAATTCTGTGAGAGATATGTAAGAAATATGCAAGTGTTTATTAACATTTTTAAATACTTTGCACTTTAATTGCCTTCTGCATATCTGCTTCTGCCTCTAACATGGAGCTGTAAATAT
This sequence comes from Dryobates pubescens, assembly GCF_014839835.1. Taxonomy (NCBI): domain Eukaryota; kingdom Metazoa; phylum Chordata; class Aves; order Piciformes; family Picidae; genus Dryobates; species Dryobates pubescens. Next base: position 19,643,156 of record NC_071618.1, on the reverse strand, counting down.
TTGCCTATTGCATTAACAGAAAATCACATTGCTACTTTGCACTTTGCTGGAACACAGTTCACTTATTTGGTCCCGCACTGTTTGCAATTTTTCCTCTGACATTTCCAGGTCTAAATTAAATTTTTGCTGGAAAGTGAATGTATTTGGACTCTCCTCTCCTCCAGATTTATATTTTTTATTTTATCACATTAAAAAAAAAAAAATCTTAAACCAAAGATTGTCAGAACTTTTAAGTCACTTCTCTAGACAATAGTTTCATGCTAGGATGTGGTTTACTATCATACAAATGTAAATGTTATGGTTTTCCTCGATCTAGTAGGTCACCTTTATTTTTCCAGAGGAAAAGGTATTATGAGATAGAACATTACATAAGATTTTAATTTTAAGTGGTATTGGTTTCATCTCGATGAGAGATACAAGTTGCATTTCTTATTATACAGATACTAAATTAAAAATAAAAAGCAAAAATTATTGAATCAAATACAAGAACACCTGTTTCTCAGGTGAATTCCTTCCCTACTAGGTTATGCACAGGATATTTCTCATGTTGTCTCCTCGTAGTACCATAAATTGTGTATGTTTGTCTGCAAGACATCCCTCAGACTGCCCTTGATGATCATCTCAGTCTAAAAAGGTAAGCTAAAGGAATATCCCTGAATTCTTCTTTTTCCAATACACAAGAGAAAGGAGCAATTTAACTAGACATTGCACTTCATGCTTACTTTGATACTAGGAAATTGGCTTTTTCGAAAGTAGAGCAAAAGCTGTTCCTTTCTCTGTAAGAACAGTTATAAGTGTTCTTCATAAAAAGATTCAGGGTAGATTGTCCCAAATTTTAAATGCCTAACCTCTCAAGAGAGATAGGATTTGAAAAAAATTCTGCATGCTTAGCATTTTTTCTTGTCGGCCTCTATTCCACCTAATGTCTAGTATGTCATATGGACAAGTCTGAGACTGTCTCCTTATATGCTGAAAAAGGTACATAGGGAGCAGCATTTAGAATGTGAGCTGTACTTTTGAGGTGTAGAAAGTGAAGCACTAATTTACTAACTTGATGTCTTTAACTATCTCTTTTCAATTAAAGCCATAGCTTGTTATAACTTTTTAGCCACATTTATTTGAATATGTTAAAGAAAGCAGAGCCTACAAGTTTGCATTTTAATCAATAATTGAAGGAAAGTTGGTAGAAAAAAAATCTAGTTGACATTTTAAGTTAATTTTCATGATTTTTCACTTTCCACTATATAAACATTTAGCAGCAATGAACTGTGCAAATAATATCCTCTGAAACAGAAACATAGGGCTTTTTTCAATTTGAACAACAGAGCAAATCAGGATTAGATTATTCCAAATCCTACTTTTGCTTTTTTCTTATTTATTTGGAATAAGTCCTGGTAGCTAAAAAATTGTAGTTGCCTTTGTCTCCTTTTCCCCCTCACTGCATTACTAGTTCCTTGGAGTTAACTGAGCAAGGCCTGAACTAAACATGTTTATGGTTGTGAATTTCCTGTAGTCAATCTACAATACTTACTAAATGGTTTTAGAAACACAGAAATGTCTTTTCCATTAATAACATGGGTCAGGCAGCAAGTTTGATCACTAGACCCCTTACCATGCATATAGCTGTTAGTTATTGGCTGGGTTTTTTTCTCCACACGATACTTGAACATGCCTTGTGGAATTCTATACCATAAGAACTCTTCCTGACAAGCAGTAGGGATAAGATTACACCATGGTTGCTGCTAACTGTCCTCTCAGACTGACTCAACAGGCTTTCCACTCTCACACTTACATGCTTTTATGTGACAACCCTGTGAGAGACTAAATCTTGTCTCTCTTGATGTGACCCAACAAAGACAAAATCACCTTTGCTGCTTGCCCAGACAATAGCTGATGTGTATTGGGCAGATGCCACTGGATAATGACTCTTTGGAACGTGCATAAACAAGATCATCTCTACCCATCAGCTACCCCAGAAAGGGAGGATGATGCAAAGGATAAAGATTGCTCACCAGACTGCAGCTGCCCTGGAAATAATGGGCAGAGACCACTGCTATCCATACTCTCTGGAATATGCATATTCACCACATGGACACATACCTAAAAACCTGTCTAAAAGGCCTGAGCAATTACAGCTTGGAAGAAGGAAAAGACCTGGGCAATGCCACTCTGAAGAAAAACAAAGAGAATACCAGGAAGGAAAAAGACAGACACAGGAGAAAAAGACATCCCCATATAGCCTGGAGGCAGCACACCAGGAGGAACCTCTCTCCATGTCCTAAGTTCCACCTGCTGCAACTCATGGAGCTGAAGGGGCTGCTCAGAGAAGGACTTTGACTTTGGGATCTCTCCCTCCCCTCCTCCAGTGGAGGACAGCACAGCCAACAAGTATCTTCCATGCCAAAGCTGCAGCAGTCTTCCTCCACAGACCCAACACCTCCTCCATGCCAAAGCATCAGTGCCCTTCCTCCACAGATCCAAACTGTCTTGGGGGCTGAGGGGTGTGGTAATATTCCTTTCCTCTTCTCTCTCCCTCTTCTCTCTACCCACTTTCTCTCTCTCTCTCTCTCTCTCCTTCTGATCCATCCACTTTATTCTGTTAACAAGTAGCCTCGCTGTTGAATTTTGGCCTCATTTGTGCCTCTAATTTCTTAACAGGTGAATTATCAAAAGAACTAAGTCTCTTTCCTTCCCTGGACTGAGACATGCCCCCATCAACTGGAAAAGGGGAAATAACACTCCCATTTTCAAGAAGGGAAAGAGGGATGACCCAGGGAACTAAAGGTCAGTCATATACAAAAGAACTGATTCTCTTGCCCTCTTTGGACCAAGACAAACCCATACCCAGGAATTAGTGAAATTGATGGCTACACAGGCACTCAAGCCGCAGAACATCCAATAGCTCAAGACCAACAGTAAGTAGTTTCAAATCTTCTGATTCTGGCACTAACCACTTACAAATTTGTATCTTTTTTTTAGACCAAATAGAACCAACATGATCCACTGAAATTCAGCATGAATGCTAAAGCATTCATCTTACATGTTATGTATGCATCTTACAAGTTATGTAAGCAATTTCAAATAGAATTTTAAGATGTCCTTTTTTACCATTGGGACTTGCCAGGTTTCTTATATTTCTTATATTTTGCATTCCTTCTGTAAGAGACTAAATCTCATCTCTCTTGATGTGAATCAACAAAGATAAAATCACCTTTGCTCCTTGTCCAGAAAATAGCTGCCCAAGGAGGGGATGGTGAATACACCTTCTGGCAACAAAAATATGCAGTGGGCCACTGGATAATGACTCTCTGGAATGTGTATAGACAAGATCATCTCTACCCATCAGCTACCCTGGAAAAGTGGTGAAAAGAACAATGGATTGATTCACCACTTGGACACATACCTAAAAAAACCTGTGACTATAAAACTGTATAAAAGATCTGAGTAATGCCTGCTCAGAAGAAAATACGAAGAAGAAGAAGAAGAAGAAGAAGAAGAAGAAGAAGAAGAAGAAGAAGAAGAAGAAGAAGAAGAAGAAGAAGAAGAAGAAGAAGACCCTGCTTGAGAAGGGGTGTCAGATCAGATAACCTCCAAAAGTGTCTTATGACTTCAACCATTCTATTATACAGTGTTTCTGATTAGTTTTGATTTTTGCTATAGTTTTAGAATTTTTTTACCCCTCCAATAGTTCAGACATATGAACTGACACATGAAGTCTTTAAACAAGAGCTGACTAACTGTAGTAGTTCAGAGATTAGATGTAGTTGCGGAAGAAAATTTATCTGTCCTCAAGGAATATAACTGTTTCTCAGTTAGTATATATACTGTGTACAATTATAGCTCCAAAAATTTGGAAATATAGAATTTTAGTGTATTATTAACTAAAACTTTTAAAATGATCACACTAAGAGATGTTAAACAACTTAAAATCTCCAAAGATTGGACATTGTGCTGATTTTGCACAATGTGGAATTTACCCCAAAGGAGTAAATAACAACACTTGCACAGAATCCAGAAGTTAAATTAAAATAATATTTGCAAAAGTAGTCTACATATAAAAGTTAATAAACTTATACATATACAGAATCACAGGATCAGCAAGGTTGGAAGAGACCTCAAAGACCATCAAGTCCAACCTGTCACCACAGACCCATGACTAAACCATGGCACCAAGTGCCACATCCAATCCCCTCTTGAACACCTCCAGGGATGGTGACTCCACCACCTCCCTGGGCAGCCCATTCCAATGGTGAACGACTCTCTCAGTGAAGAACTTTCTCCTCACCTCCAGCCTAAACTTCCCCTGGCACAGGTTCAGAACATGTCCTCTTTTTCTGGTGCTGATTGCTTGAGAGAAGAGACCAACTGTCTCCTGGCTACAACCACCCTTCAGGTAGTTGTAGACAGCAATAAGGTCTCCCCTGAGCCTCCTCTTCTCCAGGCTAAACAATCCCAGCTCCCTCAGCCTCTCACCAGCCTTGTTGCCCTTCTCTGGACATGTTCAAGGGTCTTGATATCCTTCCTAAACTGAGGGGCCCAGAACTAGACACAGTACTCAAGGTGTGGCCTGACCAGTGCTGTGTACAGGGGCACAATGACTTCCCTGCTTCTGCTGGCCACACTATTCTTGATGCAGGCCAGGATGCCATTGGCCTTCTTGGCCACCTGGGCACACTGCTGGCTCATGTTTAGATGGCTGTCAATCAGCACCCCCAGGTCCCTCTCTGTTTGGCAGAACATATATAACCTGACAATATTTCAGGCTACATTGGCAGCCAAAAAATATTTATCTCTGCCTGTTCCCTCTGTTCTAAGCCTTACCTCCCACTCAGCTCAGCAAACCCAAACAAAGTTAGGCAAGGAGCAAGAGAGCAAGCAAAGCACAGAAAAGCAAAAGGGGTGGGTGTGTGTGTGTGTAAGAAATAACAAGCTGTAACTTCAGATTATATAGAGAATTTCAGGGGGAATGGGATGGGATAAAAATATTTTGTAATGTCCTTTCCAAACCCCTGGGGGCTGTGCAGCCCCCCCCAGACTCTTGAATACTCTTGAAAATTTTATTTGCAATAAGACTAAACCTGTAACAGACATACATAAAATAATATATTTTTTCAATTATAATACATTTATATATGATTCTGTTTTTATGATATAATTACATCATAAATTGGTACAAATGATGAAGCTCAATATATGTGTGTGTATGTAGACCAGTTAAAGAACTGGCAATCATTCTCATAGAAGTGTTTAATAGAAAATAAATCAAGCAAGTTTCAAACTTTAAAAAATCTTTACTAAATTCACTCATTAATGACACACTTCATGTTATTGGTTTGATCTTACACATTATTAATCATCATCACTAAATATACAAAACTGTTAGTCTTGTAACAACCATATTCCACATTACCTGTGAATATGCAATACCATGGAACAGGCGTTATACAGTTAGTATTGATGGTTATGGTCCAGGAAAACACCAGTACATGCAGGTCTCCCTGGTATGTTGGTGGCCATGGAGATGGCTGGGAATGGCCAGATGGCAAGAGTGAAAACTAATGGAGTAACTCCCTTTCTGAAATGCTTATATACCAATTTATAGAGCACAGGGAATAAGCAGGAGGAGCTGGAGATCTGCATTAGGCTGCATGACAGAAACATGGAGAGGCAGATCCCATGACCTGAATATCATCATGGGTGGCTATGTACTATTCAGAAAAGACAGACCAACAAGGCAAAGTGGTGGTGTTGCACTTCATGTGTGAGAGCAATTGAAATGTATGTAGTTCTGTCCAAGGGGGGAGGTAGGACATGTTGAAAGCTTGTGTGTAAGAATTAAAAGACTAAAGCACAATGCAGGGACAAGTGATTTGATTCTTCATTGTGAAGTTTAGGTAAGCAAGGAATTATGGACTTGTGCCATGGTATATAATTTCCAGTAGCTACTACTACTGCTTCTGCTGTCTTCCTTACCTACCAGAGAGTGTTACCATGTTTTTCCCATCCTAGCACTACCTTTCTCACAAGAACAAAGAGGCAGATGGGCTGTCAAAAGAATATAAGAGGTTTCAAGGGATGGAAAGGGGGAAAAAGTCTAACAAAAGAGGGAGCTGAGCTGTGAGATAATTGTATTCAGAGTAAGAAACCCTGGCATCTGACAGTGAGAAACTGGCATCTGACACAAGCACAGATATGCTGAAAAATGGTATTGGATGAATATAGGAGAAAAGCTAATCCCACATCAATACTTCAGCTAATGTGGAAAGTCCTGAGTAAGGTAATAATGCAATTAACAGCTATTATTAGTTGCATATACTATTTTGATTATATCTAAATCAAATCTTTGTATAAGTTGCACTTATGTATCTCACAGAATCCTCTTTTCTTGGTTCATAGAGATTTTTCTTTAATTTGGGTTTCCCTAACCTTTCTAATTTCTTTTTAAACATCCTTGTTTGTATTTTAGAAACACTCAGCTGTGGTAAATTTAACTGTTTTTATTATTATAATTATTTATTCCATGTTTTCATATTAAAATTTATTTTTTCCCCTTCTTTCTCTCCAGACAGTTCAGTTCATCTGTCACATCCTTTATCCTAGTCTTCCTTCAGTCTGTGGCTTAGAACTTCTTTTCCTCTACTTCTTTTCATATTGAAAAACATTCAGGAATGAACTATAATGCCTAAAGGCTAGGACTTAGCATTATAGATAAAAGAATGAGGCGTTGAAACTGATGCAGAATTCTAAGGTTACAGACAGTTTGCCCTAAACCCAGAAGCCAAAATTATGATATTTTAGCATTCAACATTCTACGTGAAAAAAATACCCTGTGTGGGAATCCTTAGGAACTAGGAATGAAAAGAAGTTATATGAAAATAGCTGTATTGCTGTTTGCCTTTGTTACACATCCTGAGCTAGAGGAACATACAGACTAGTTACAGTATATAAATACTATGAGGACATACCTTCTTCTCTTCTGCACTCATTATTTGTCACCACAGAAGCCAGATGCACACTAACATGTCCCAGTGTAACTAACTAGTTAACAACGTTTCAAAGGCAAAATTTGGAGATCTATATTACTTCATATAAACATACATATCCCAAATTAGCTGGAAAGTCTGTGTATATGAAGTAAACTTCACATTCAAACATGTCAGTGGCATTGTCTGGGACCTAGCAGCTCTAAAACCTTTCCACTGCTCTCTGTGAATTCGAAGCCAGGTATTCTGAGACAGTCTACCAAATGTCCAGAAAAAGGCTAGAAGGAAAATATTTATTCTCTATAAATACATGCATAGAGAAAGGAAATCTGGTATTTAAAAGTTCTTTGATCAAATAAGAGGTCTTTGATGAAAGACAAAAGCATCGCCAAAAGCTATGCCCAGCTGTCACTACTGAACTTCTTTGTTCTTGACATAAGTTATTTCCATCTTAATTGAAATTTGGCATTGATTCCATCAGCAGGATGGAAGTTATTGGCAGAAGATGTGTTCACAGAACCACTTAATGAGAAAGGATATGAAGACCTGATGTGACAGGAAAACTAAATACATGTGCTAGATAACACCATGCGAGTTCTGATTTCTGGCATAGGAGAAAATATCCCTGAATGGAAACACATGAGGGTCTAGAACACAATGCACTCATGGAGAACCATTAAATTCCAGGAGGATGGTGTGCTTTTGTAAATAACTCAGAGATAGAATCAATTAATATCCTGCAGTGTTCCAAATAGGATCTATTTTCTCAAGGTTATCATATACTGATTACAGATATCAAATAAAGAAGCAAGCTTAACTGAAAACTGATAAATATAAACATCTAATTATTCTGCTTTTATTATGTATTTTTTTTATTTTCAAAGGCAATACAATAAAATTATTATGTTTAAGAACTTTAAAACAGGATCAGAAAATAAGTTTCTCATTTAACATAGTATTAACCATAACAAAAATATGAGGATGCACAAATATATAGGTAATAAAATTTGTAGTACACAGCCTAGATGCCTGAAGTCATTAAAAACTAGCTCAGGGGAGAGGGAGGTACAAAAAAAAAGTAATTAAAAATTACATATTGTAATTAATTTACACTGCTGTGGTCAAGTTAGATAAAGATATCAGCCAGGCTATAATGGTGCCAGTGAGACTTACAAGGTACTTAAGATGATGTAAAATGATGCCAGGGTCAATGGTTTCTGAAGAAGGTGTTAAATTGAGTAAAATGGGCCATGCAAGGACATTGTTAACAGTCTGGAGAGGAAGAACATTGCCAACGTTTTCAAGGGCAGCGTTGCAGAGCACTCCCATTTTAAATTAGTGTCATTAACAGAAGATGGTAGGTCTGGAAGTGAAACACTAACTGTTGTAAAAACTTTTTTTCAGTACCTCTGTGGGAAAATTAATGAGTTCTGCTTAGTGATAAGTCTTGAAATTATTAAATAGATTATAGCATTTATTTCAAAGGTTAATGTAACTGGAATGTAAATCTCTAAGGTGTTACCCCCACTAAAATGAACACAAAAAATAACCCATTACAAAGTAAAGATAAAACTAAATAGAAAATTATAACATCACATAATAGAAATATAGGACAAAGTTTCTCCATCCATAAAATGGCTTAATATGTCATCATAATTTAAGACATCTCTCCTGACTACACAGGAAACACATACAAGAACTACAATCCTGGCACTTCAGTCAGGTGCTACCACCTGGTGTCATAAGCCTTATCTCAACTGTTCAGGACAGCATCTGAAAACAGTATTTTTTACAGTAGGAGCAATCACTCACTGGAACAATCTTCCTCAGTGGAGGTTTTCAAGATTTGTTTCGAGAGGGTGCTAGATAATCTCATCTAGGATCTCTTTCCCACAAAACGTTGGACAAGATGGTTTTTAAAGGTCCTTTCCAACCTGTTACTCAATCTCAATTTTAAAAAAAAAGTTTGATAGTTGGCTTTCAGAAATCAGAAACTAAAAATTCCTAGTGATTTTGACAATCTTGATTATTATACCTATTTGGAAAGCAATTTAACAGAAATGTCCGGGGTGGGGGGAGGGGAAAGTAATCCAGAATTTAATCTACACACATAAGTCTGCAAACCTCAGTCTTTTCCTACCTCATTTTCAGTGTTTTGAAGAAAGATTTATTTTTTTTTCCCTTAAACAAAGCAAAATACTGTTCTTAAAAAGAATTATTTTATATTGGTGTCATAATGGCCAAATCATAGTCAAAACTCTGGAAAAGTTCAAAAATATAGGACAATCACTAGTAGCAAAACTTAATATTTGAAGAATTCATATACAGTAATATAATCAAAGAATATTAAGTATAGCATGTTGTTGTGTGTTGACCTTGGCTGGCTGACAGATCCCTACCCAGCTGCTCTGCCAAACTCCCTCCTCAACAGGATAGGGGGAAAATGTAAGATGGAAAAGCTCAAGCATTAAGATTAAGGCAGGAAGATCACTTCACGATTACCACTATGGGAAAAACAGGGGGGGAAATCATGTAACATTGCTAATGAAAAATAAAATATGGATCATAACAAACAAAGACAAATGAAAACAAGATCCCTCAATCCACCCTCCTCTCAGAATTTCTTTTTAATACCTGACTGATCTACCTCATCCCCACAAATGGCACAGGGGATTGGTGAATAGGGGAGTTATGGTCAGTTATTAACATTTTTTCTCTACCCCCTCCTTCCTCCTCATGCTCTTCCCTTGCTCCAGCTTGGACTCACCACAAGGCTCCTTCAAGGGTATATCCACCTGCTCTAGCCTGGTGGCTTCCATAGGCTTCTGTGTGAATGCTTGTTCCTCTGTGCTCCTCTCCATGTGTTGCAGAGGCATATCTGCTCCACAAGAGCATCACTAGAGGCTACAGCAAAATATCTATTTCTCCATGTTTTTTTCCACCATTTGCAGGAGGGTATCTGCTCTGGCCCATGGAGGAGCTCATCTCTCTTCTACTCTGCACTTGGTGTTCATAGGATTGTTTCTCTCACATTTTAATTCAGTCCTCACTACCTGCACAGAATTTTGCCCTTTTTCAAGTACATTTTCTTAGAGGTACCACCATCTTGTCTGATGGGCTTGTGTATGTCCCATAGTGGTCTGCTTTGAAGCTGGCTGGACCTGTCTGTGTCCAGTACAGAGTGGTCTTTTGTCATAGAGACCACCCCTGCAGCCCCCTGTGATCAGCCCATTGGCATCTACACCAAATACAAGTGTACAAACTGAACTATATATACAACTTTGCTGCTTTACTTTTGTGTATTACATTTTCATGCCTAGGTAAAATGGCATGAGCTGCCTCCCTTGGGCCTGCCCAGGCCCAAGGCTGGGTTGGGGGGGGAGGAAAGAGCCCTTGGGGGGCAGTTGGGTGTACTCCCAGGTGGGGATGGGACATTCTTGGATATATTTTGGGATATCTCTTTTCTTTTGTCACGGTGCTTGTGGTTTTCTGTAAAACTTTCATTGTTTGTTTTTTTTTTTTCATTTAAACTTTCCACCTTCTTTTTTTTGCAATCCGTTTTGTCTGAGTCTTTCTTTTGCCTGTGGTGAGAAAATTGGTCTCTCAACCTACTACACAATCATAGAATCATAGAATTGTTAGGGTTGGAAGGGACCTCAAGGATCATTTAGTTCCAATCCCCCTTCTAGGGTCCAAGGACACCTCACACTAGATCAGGTTGCCCAGAGCCACATCCAGCCTGGCCTTAAAAACCTCTAGGGATGGGGCTTCTACAACCTCCCTGGGCAACCTATTCCACTCTCACCACTCTCATGCAGAAGAACTTCTTCCTAGCATCCAATCTGAATCTACCCATTTCCATTTATTTTCCCATTCCCCCTATTCCTGTCATTACCTGACACCCTAAAAAGTCCCTCAGCAGCTTTCTTGTAGGCCCCCTTCAAATACTGGAAGGCCACAATTAGGTCTCCTCGGAGCTTTCTCTTCTCCAGACTGTATAGCTCCAACTCCCTCTGTCTGTCCCCATAGGAATAGAATAGAATAGAATAAAACAAAACCAGGTTGGAAGAGACCTTCAAGATCCATTCCAGCACCTCCAGATCTTTGATGTAATAGGGGCTCCAAAACTGGACACAGTACTCCAGGTAGGGTCTCACCAGAACAGAGTAGAGGGGGAGAATCACCTCCCTCAACCTGCTGGTTATGCTTCTCTTGATGCAGCCCAGGATGTGATTTGCTTTCTGGGCTGCAAGTGCACATTGGTGGCTCATGTTGAGCTTCTCATCCAACAGCAGCCCCAGGTCCTTTTCTTCAGGGCTGCTCTCAAGCTAGTCACTGCCCAGCCTATATCAGTTCCTGGGACTGCCCCGATCCAGATGCACTTGGTCTTGTTGAACCTCATGCAAGTCTCATGGGTCCATGACTACAGCCTGTCAAGGTCCCTCTGGATGGCCTCCCTTCCCTCCAGTGAGACTGCTGCACCACACTTTGGTGACGACAGAGATTGGAATCAATACAGCTGATCAATATGATCTAGAATTGTTCCTTTATTGCTTCGGTGTTGTTCGATTATAATGCAGGCATAGTACAGAGCAGACAGTAGAGCTGACAGGCTAGTAAGAAGTGTGTAGAAGAAGTGTGTAGTAAGAAAACCTTTACAACTTATATAAACTCGGAGGGCATTGCTGGCAAGGTTTCATTGGTCACTCAAGAGTGACCACACACTGTACTACTATTGATTATTGGTTAAACTAGTAATAACACGTGAGGTTGTTGATGAACGTGTGCATCCTGTTATTCCAAGAGAACTCTCTGTGTTTATAGCTACCAGTGCCCTGCTTTGGTTACACAGTGCAGGCACAGCACTATTCTGCTATACTGCTAGCCACTTCCACACCCATGCTGGACACAGCCTACCACCACGTCAGGCTCTAGGCCTACACTGCCAGACTGCTCACACTGCTTACTGCAAACATTACCACACCACACAGCTTGGTGTCATCAGCAAACTTGCTGAGGGTGCACTCGATGCCACTGTCCATGTCACCAAGAAAGATGTTAAACAAGATTGGTCCCAGTACTGATCCCTGAGGGATTCCACTTGTCACTGGCCTCCACTTGGACATGGACCCATTGACAGCCACACTTTTGGTGTGGCCATCAAGCCAGTTCTTTACCCACTCAATGGTCCATCCATCAAACCCATTCTGCACCAGCTTGGAGACCAAGATGTCATGCAGGACAGTGTCTAAGGCTTTGCTCACATCCAGGTAAATGACATCAGTTGCTTGGCCTTCATCTATTAATGTTTGACCTTTTCATAGAAGGCCACCAGGTTTATCAGGCAGGATTTACTCATGGTGAAGCCATGCTGGTTGTGCCCAATCACCTCTTTGTTATTCTTTTGCCTCAGAAGTGCCTCCAGAAGGATCTGCTCCATGATTGTACCAGGCACAGAGTTGAGGATGACTGGCCTATAGTTCCCCGGGTCATCCCTCTTTCCCTTCTTGAAAATGGGAGTTATGTTTCCCCTTTTCCAGTCGGTGGGGGCATGTCTCAGTCCAGAGAGGGAGACTTAGTTCTTTTGAATATTCACATGTTATGAAATTACAGGCACAAACGAGGCCAAAATATCAACAACGAGGCTATTTATTAACAGAATAAAGTGGATGGATCAGAAGGAGAGAGAGAAAACAGATAGACAGAAGAGGAAGAGAGAAGAGGAAAGGAATTATATTACCACACCCCTCACCCTCCAAGACAGTTTGGGTCTGTGGAGGAAGGGTGCTGATGCTTTGGCATGGAGGAGATGTTGGGTCTGTGGAGGAAGACTGCTGCACCTTTGGCATGGAGGAAAGATTATACTTGTTGGCTGTGCTGTCCTCCACTGGAGGAGGGGAGGGAGAGATCCCAAAGTCAAAGTCCAAGTCTTTCTCTGAGCAGCCCCTTCAGCTCCATGAGTTGCAGCAGGTGGAACTTAGGACATGGAGAGAGGTTCCTCCTGGTCTGCTGCTTCCAGGCTATATGGGGATGTCTTTTCCTCCTGTGTCTGTCCTTTTCTCTCCCAGTATTCTCTTTGTTTTTCTTCAGAGTGGCATTGCCCAGGTCTTTTCCTTCTTCCAAGCTGTAATTGCTCAGGCCTTTTAGACAGGTTTTTAGGTATGTGTCCATGTGGTGAATATGCATATTCCAGAGAGTATGGATAGCAGTGGTCTCTGCCCATTATTTCCAGGGCAGCTGCAGTCTGGTGAGCAATCTTTATCCTTTTCAACATCCTCCCTTTCTGGGGTAGCTGATGGGTAGAGATGATCTTGTTTATGCACATTCCAAAGAGTCATTATCCAGTGGCATCTGCCCAATACACATCAGCTATTGTCTGGGCAAGCAGCAAAGGTGATTTTGTCTTTGTTGGGTCACATCAAGAGAGACAAGATTTAGTCTCTCACAGGACCTGCCAGGACTGCCGTGACTTTTGGAATATGATGGAAAGCACCCTAGCAACCTCATCTGCCAGCTTCCTTAGCACCCATGGGTGTATGCCATCGGGTCCCATGGACTTGAAAACTTTTAGGTTCTTCAGATGGTCACAAACCTCACTGAAAACCTCAGCCTTCTCCATGTCTCTTGTTACCAGCTCACCTGTTTCCTTTCTGAGGTGGCCCACACTTTCCATAGTCTTCTTTTTGCCATTAATATACCTATAGAAATTTTTACTGTTCCCCTTGATCTCCTTGGGTAGATTTAATTCTAACTGAGCTTTAGCTTTTCTAAGCAAATCTCTTGCTGCTCAGGCATCTTCCTTATATGCCCCCCATTCTAGATCTCCTTTCTTCCCCCCCTTGTAGAGTTTCTTTTTGTGTGCTAGCATGTCCAGGAACTCCTTGCTCACCCAGGCAGGTCTCCTAGCATTATTTCCTGCTTTCCTCTTTGTGGGTATACTTTGCTTCTGGGCACAGAGAAGGTGAACCTTGAATACTGACCAGCTGTTCTGGGCCACTCTTCCCTCTAGGGCTTTGTCCCACAATACTTTGGCCAGCAGATCCCTGAAGTGATCAAAGTCTGCATGCCTAAAATCCAGGGAAGTTGTCATCTATGCATTCCAGGAACATCCTGGAATGCTGGTAATTACCTGTGCTGTCCCTCCAGCAGATGTCAGGGTGCTTGAAATCCCCCACAAGGATCAGGGCCTGTGAACATGAAGCCACCTCTATTTGCCTGTGCAGCGCCTCATCTGCTTGGCTCTGCTGGTCAAGTGGCCTGTAGCAGACCCCTACAGTAACATCACCTTCCCCTGTGTTCCCCTTAATCTTCACCCATATGGTGTCAACCAGCTCATCATCATAATCAATATTACATAGCATCCTAGCAGCGCAGTGGCCCTTAATTAATCCTGTTTGTTGCCCAATCTGTGTGCATTTGCATAGAGGCACTTCAGCTGGGCTGGCTGTGCCACCTTCTTAGGTGAATCCTCCTTGATTCCCTTGGGGTGCCCCAGTGCTTCATCTTTTTCTTGCCTCAGGCAAGAAGTGGAGAGCCCTTGCTAGCACTCCATCCCTCTGCCTCTGGTGAGCTGCCCCAATGTTTGTCACAGGCAAACATGACATTAACAAGCCCTTCCCCCTTCAAATCTAGTTTAAAGCCCTGTCAATGAACACTGCCAAATTCTGCCCTAGAATCCTTTTCCCCCTCCAGGACTGGTGCATCCCATTGGTTGCTTGCAGCTCTGGTGCCCTGTAAACTGAGACGTGCTCATAAAATCCAAACCCCTGTCAATGACAGCAGTCCCAGAAACATGAATTGATCTGTTGTCTCTTCCTAAATGTTCCCTTGTCCATCACCAATGTCAGAGGGATGGAGGAGATCACAACTGGAGTTCCTGATCTCTTTAGCAGTTGCCCCAAGGTCCTGAAGTCTCTTTTAATTGACTGTGAGCTTCTCACTGCTGCATCATCACTACCTAGCTGAAAAAACAGCCCTGGGTGATAGTCTGAAGGACTCCCAAGGATGGGAAGTTTACCTATGGCATCCTTACCCAGGCACCAGGGAGACAGCAGACCTCTCTATGAAATGGGTCCAGTCTGCATATTGGGTCCTCCGCTCCCTTCAGCAGGGAGTCACCTACAACAATGACCCTTTGATGTTTCTTTTCAGGGTCAGTTTTTATGGCTGGCCTGAAGCAGGTCAACTTTGGTGGCACTTTTGGTCTTTGTGGCACTTTTGGCCTTCTGGAGTCATCATCCTTGCTTGCAACCAATTCCTCCTTCATAGCCTCATAACTGTTCTGCAAGGGCACTGTTGGTGGTGTGCTTCTTAAAGGAGCATGTTTGCTCCATTTGTATAATTTGTTTTGTCAGGTAGCTACCTATTCCCATGGACCCTGCCCATGTGAGTTACTGCAGGAAGTCTGGGAGGCTACCTGATGAGAGGTATTGGATCCTCTGCTCCACTAAGAGTTCACTTCTGTTCTGTATTTGTAAAGATCAGTTTGTAAAAGTTATCATTTTCCTTCTCACTCTCCCTGATGCTTCTTAACCTAGTCACCTCTTCCCTGTGCTCCATCACTTCATCCTGGAGCAGCGCCAGTTGGCTAAGCAGGTCAAAAACCTGCTCACACCTCATGCACACATAGTCAGTGTTGCCCCGTGTTGCCTATAAAAGCCTGTGGCATTCCTCACAACCTGTGGCCTGGGTGCCAGTGTCCATTTTGGTAGGTGCAGAGAGCACAGTCTCCTCCAAGTAGCCACCATTATGCCTTCAGTAAGACTGAAGAACCTTGTGTCCTGCCCACATACACTGCTTGTGCCAATTATAGAGTTAATTCAAAAGGAGCCCCTAGAGTACACTCAGTCACTATTTGCACTCCCTGTGCCTGTTAGCCTGCCTGCACCAGTAGCCTGGTGCTCCCAGCTGTCTAAACATGCCCCCTCCCTAGGTTGTAAATAGTGAGAAGGCTGTTGCCTCACAGCTCACAGTCTGAGAGCCTCTGCTGGCATTGCCACGTGTAGTAGTTTGGCCTACCAGCATTAACAAAAAGTCATCTCACTCAGGGAAAGCACATGGAAGCTATATTTAAAAGCAAAACTACACTACAATGGAATGCAATGAATATGTAGAAATATACAGTATTTACAATATTATACAGGTATTTACAGTCATAAAACAGCAAGGAAACCCCCCTGAACCACTATTGGAATCCCCAAAAGGGTGGGGGCAACTGCTCCACTTCCCCCTAACCTCCCACCCTTTCCGCTGTTTAGTTAGAAGAAAAGAGATGTTAGAGAGTTAGTGCTCTTACCTCAAGGTCAGTGGCAATAAAAATTCTCACAGCCAAGACAGAAAGCGGCAGCCAGAAGAGAGAGAAAAGGAATGAAAAAGAATGTGAGATTATTAGAATACATCCCACACTAGCCACACTAGCCATAACTCTGTGTGTGTTTAGCTCAAAAAGCAAGAACAGCGCCCAACTGTATCCTGTGTGACCCTGCCCATTGTGGGAGAGAAAGGGAGCTGCCACTTGTGCCCACTTCACAGCCCTGTTAACCCCAGGGTAGTTTAAAGTCGAGACCTGTGAAAGAAAGGGAGTCCCTGCCAACTCACTTCAAACCAAGGGGATGCTGCCACCACTCCACACTGCCATGTCCTTGCCCAGAGCTGCTCCACCAGCTCCATTCTCCCATGAATGGCACAGGCCAATTTTGGAAGAGTCAACCTCTGCCAGGCCAACCCTCAGAGGTTCCAGCCCTGCCCACTGCAGTGTAGGATCAGAGATGTCCAAGCCCGTCTACTCGGAACTGTCACCCTGTCCTACTGAGCTGACCCCTCGAGGGCTGCTCCCCAGGGTGCTGGAGCTGGCCCTGCAAGCCCCGAGCCTTCAGCAGGGACCAGACCCCCGGCAGCCACAGCCACTTCGAGGGACTGCCCAAGCCATGCTAAGGGGACCTGCCGACTGTCAGAAATCAAGTCTCGCCCCGCCAGCTGTGGGGGAAGAAGGTTGCTCCCACCATCACCATCCAGAGGGAAGCCCCCACCACAGGCCTGCCAGCTGCTTTCGGCTGCGGCCTCAGACAGCGGAGCCCCCCCGCCTGAACGGACCTGTCCAGGAGCCAGCCCCAGGCCGGCAGCGGCCACCTCTCTGTGACCTAGCAACTTGCTTGGCTACAAACACAAGACACAATATATCTTTCCACATGTGCACCTACCACCAACATTCAGTTCAAAGCGTCCTGTGCTTAGCTTGCATGACAATTTCCAGTTCAAGCCTCTGAAACACTGTAACTCTCTTGCATGTAGTTAAGGCAGCCACCCAGCGTCTTGTCGCGTTGCCATCTGGTGGACAAGCACGAAATTGCACCTCCATGCCTTTGATCTAAATTCAGTCTGTAAATATTCTAATTGAGTTCAAATTGTAAATACTAAATCAGTTATGGGATACATTCCACAATCATGCACTAGAATCTGCATATAAATGAATGATTAATCCGTTATTAATAAATGTAATATTTAATAAAAGTTCCTTTCATAATTCATAAATAAAAAATTAATAACCTCTCAGTCACAATAGGTTATAAAGCATAAAACATGCAATGAAAAATTACTTCAGTGTGACTTGTGACCTACTTTGTCTAAACATTTTATCATTCAGCTATTAAAACTAGCTTTGCTGCTGTGAATCAGCCCCACCTCATGCTTTTCTTACAGTCTCATGATGTCAAAGGATGAATGTTGCCTCATTAGACATCTTCAAATAAAGCATTTAAAAAACGTAATACAATATATAATATGAGATGAGGTGCCAAGTGTTGTTTTAGCAATGCTAGAAGGAAAGAATTTTGAATCACTTAAGTACAGGAAAGGAGAAATTAAGTAACTAGGTTGCACTAGATAACTTGAAAACATGTGTGTGGCTCACATTCCTGCCAATTTCTCAACTTCATGGTTGTGTTTTATCATTTATATGTCACTCAGTAATCACATATCTGTGTAATACGAATTGGTTTGGAATTTTTTCATGCTTGTAGAATTCTCAGTGAAATAAATGTCATTTTGAACCCTTATTAAAAGCAAGATTAAACCTATTTCCTCCCTGCAATTTCCACTGTATAATGATTTCTGTGGGGGACTGTGATGAATCTGTGTTCCCATAAGAATCTGGAAAGTCCCCTGGACTAAATGTTTAAGGGTGAGAAACTGTGAGATGAGATAGGAACTACCTGCGCTAGCTTAATGACTGACTATAGTAGATGAGATAGGAGTCGGCTGCGCTAGCTTAATGAGTATCACTAGCTAGTAAGAGTCTTAAGAAAAGCTTGTTAACCAATCCCATGCATCCACATCATCAGCCAATCACATGCAGCCACACTGAGAGCAGAGCTATAAATATGAGTTGCTCAAGGGGAGCAACTTGGTCTGGGTCTCTTGGTCTGGGTCATCCTTATACTCTGTTTGCATTTTGTCCTTGTTGCTGTGGTTGTTGCCCCAATGATACAGCAACTCATTTCCTCTTTCCTTATATATTGCAAGTACTGAATGAAGACATTTTAAGGGAAAGACAAGTTAAAATGTTCAGTTCCTGAAAAGGTTTGGTAAATGCAAATATCATTATAGCTGAGTATCAAGATGCTTATTTAGAAATCCAGAAACAACCAGAGGATTTTTCAGAACACTTCCTACAGACTAAAGCATTAAGACTTCTGTGGGATGACAGCTTAATGGAAAACACACTTACCTCACTTGCTAACAAGTACTGCCAGTATCTAGGACTTAAGATAGTGAAGAGAAACACTCCCAGTGTCAGCAAAGTAGGTTTTTCTAACACAGTTGTTTTTATTTAAAGTACTTCAAACATTTAAAGTGATAAAAATTATAAAGCTAATCAGAAGTTATTATACAATCTTGTATCTAGGAACAGTTTTTACCTTCCTTATATCTTACATTTTTCAAAGTAAATTCTATCTTTAGTAACATTTTCCATACACACAAATCTTTTCAATAGTTGTGAGACTGTTTTTTCCCCACCAAAAAAGTCTGTAATTAAATATTATGCTATAGAAATAAGGCAGCATTAATTCAAGAATATTAATGTTCCACAGAAAACAGAAGCAGTAATGGTTTTGAGATCTCTTCTATTTTTCACTGAATTATAAAGCAGAAATACTATCACTGCTGAAGGAAAATCCACAGAGATGCAAGGAAGTGCCAAGGCTGAATAAAGTATGAAGCTAGAATGAGACTCAGTGCTGTAGTTCCATAAAGCTATGTATTTGTCCCCAGGATAAGCAGGTTGTCAAGCAGACACTGTTGTCAAGACAGAATAAATGTTGTAAGTTATATATAAAGAAAGATAAACTATGGGTCCAGAATATTTGTACATAAATCTGCGTGGGGAGGACATGAGAATCTGTATGGATTTGAATGCTTCCTGGAGTATTTCTTCACAAGTCTTTATAAAACTACATTCCACAACTTGTAGAATTAAAAGGTGTTTATAGAATTCTTGATTCAGAGTTATTTTCATGCAGACAGTATTTTGCATGGCTAATACCATAACATGGCCTACTTCATATTTAAAGCTGTTAATTGTCTCACTTTTTATCTTTCTACCATTGTGTTTGGAAGGATGCTTTAAAAACTTCCTCTTCTCATTGTTTCAGATGTCATTTTATCTCATGCTAACATTAGTCATGATGTTTAACTGACTGGATTAATTCAAATTCAAATCCCCTGGAAACAAAACATAACTGTTACCCGTTTCAAAGTTGATGTAACATATCAGAGGCAGGTATCCAAGGGGGTGATAGAAAGTTTGATGACACCTGCTAATTTGCCCTACATGTGGAGACCTTGGCCTGAGGCTACATAACAGATTAGGCTGAAAATCTAATTTATAAAATAATAAATAGTTAAAAGAAAAGGTACAGGGAGAAAGTGACTTCCCACATGGACATGTGACAATGTGTCTGTGGCTCAGTCTGACGTACATCCCTAACACCTTAGGCCTAGACCGTTTAGAGTTATTGCACAGGTCCACTATGTATAGCATGTGACTGCATATAGGTTTGTTTACACAGGGGAGGTGATGGAGGACTGGAAGAGGGTAAATGTCACTCCAGTCTTCAGACAGGGTGAGAAGGAAGACCCAGGAAACTACAGACCAGTCAGCCTCACCTCCATCCCTGGAAAGGTGATGGCGCAGCTCATTCTGAAGGTCATCTCTAGCTACATGAAAGAAAAGAGGGTTACCAAGAGTAGTCAGCATCAAGGGGAAATCTTGCTTGGCTTATCAGGTAGTCTTCTACAAAGACATAACCAAATGGATAGATTAAGGAAGAGCGGTTGGTTCAGCAAGACTTTTGATAGCATTTCCCATAACATTCTCCTAGGTAAACTCAAGAAAAGCGAGTTAAATGATTGGACCATGAGGTGGATTGGAAACTGGCTCAACAACAGAGTTCAGAGACATGTGAGCGGTGGCTCAGAGCCCAGTTGAAAGCCTGTGGCCAGTGTTCTCCAGTGGTCAGTACTGGCTTCAGAGTTGTTCAATATCTTCATCAATTACCCGAATGAGGGAATTGAGTGTTCCTTCAGCAAGTTTGCTGATGATATGAAACTGGGATGGAGGGATGGCTGGTGGGAGGGAGGGAAGGGAGAGATGGCTGACTTCCTTATGAACAGAAACTGAGAGAACTGGGACTGCTGAGTCTTGAGAAGGCTGAGAGGGAATATTATCAACATCTATAAGTGTCTTCAGATATTTGTAGATGTTAATAAAGTCCCCTCTCAGCCTTCTCTTCTCCAGATTAAAGAGTCTCAGGTCTGTCAGTCTTTCCTCATAAGAAGGTTGCATTAGTCCCTTAGTCATCCTCTTTGCCCTCCATTAAACTCTCTCCAGTAGTTCCCTGTCTCTTTTGAATTAGGAATACAGTAGTATACAGTATCACCAAGGTTGGAAGAGACCTCAAAGATCATTGAGTCTAACCCATCAACACAGACCTCATGACTAGACCATGGCACCAAGTGCCATATCCAATCCCCTCTTGAACACCTCCAGGAATGGTGACTCCACCACCTCCCTGGGCAGCACATTCCAATGGCGAATGACTCCCTCAGTGAAGAACTTTCTCCTCACCTTGAGCCTAAACTTCCCCTGGCACAGCTTGAGACTGTTTCCTCTTGTTCTGGTGCTGGTTGCTTGAGAGAAGAGACCAACTCCCTCCTGGCTACAACCACCCTTCAGGTAGTTGTAGAGAGCAATGAGGTCTCCCCTGAGCCTCCTCTTCTCCAGGCTAAACAATCCCAGCTCCCTCAGCCTCTCCTCATACGGCTTGTGCTCAAGGCCTCTCACCAGCCTTGTTGCCCTTCTCTGGACACATTCAAATGTCTTGACGTCCTTCCTAAACTGAGGGGCCCAGAACTGGATACAGTACTCAAGGTGTGGCCTAACCAGTGCAGAATACTGTGTACTACTGTACACAGTATTCCAGATTTGGTCTAACTAGACTGAGTAGAGGGGAGAACCTCCCTTAGCCTGTGGAGGACACTCCTCTTAATGCATCTAAGTATATTACTGTCTATCTTGGCCACCAGGGCACATTGCTGTCTCATAGATAACTCACTATTAGCCAGGACTCTAAGGTCCTTCTCTGTGAATCTGCTCTCCCGCAGGTCCTCCTCTAACATGCATGGTGTTATTCCTCCCCAGGTGAAGGTCTCTGCACTTATCCTTGTTGAACTTCATTAGGTTTCACTTTTCCAGCTGTCCAGTATGTTCTAGTCTTGCTGTATTGCAGCACAGACTTCTGGTGTGTCAGCCACTCATCACAGTTTTATGTCATAAACAAATTTGCTGAGGGTACACTCTATTCCTTCATCTAAGTCATGAATGAATATGTTGAACAAGAATGGACCCAGCACTGACCCATGAGAAACACCACTAACTACAAGTCTCCAACTGGACTCTGTGCCATTGATCACAACCCTCTGGGCTCTGTTTTTTTAGACAGCTATCAATCCATCTCAACACCTGCTCTTCTGGGCAACACTTCCTGAGCTTTCCCACAAAGATCTTATGGGAGACAGTGTCAAAAGTCTAACTAAAGTCCAGAAAGACAGCATCCACTGCTCTCTCAGTGTCTACCCATTCAGTCACACCATCACAGAAGGCTATCAGATTAGTCAAACATGACTTTCCCTTGGCAAATCTATGCTGGCTGCTCCTGATAACCTTATTCTACTCTATGTATGCTGGCTGCTCCTGATAACCTTATTCTACTCTATGTGCTTAGAGATGATCTCCAAAATTAGAATTATAGAATTAACCAGGTTGGAAGAGACCTTTGAGATCATTGTATCCAACCCATCATCCAACACTATCTAATCAACTAAACCATGGCACCAAGTACCCCATTCAGTCTCTTCCTAAACACCTCCAGTGATGGTGACTCTACCACCTCCCTGGGCACCACATTCCAATGGCAAATCTTTATGTGAACAACTTCTTCCTAACATCCAGCCTAAACCTCCCCTGGTGCAGCTTCAGACTGTGTCCTCTTGTTCTGGTGCTGGTTGCCTGAGAGAAGAGACCAGCCCCCACATAGCTACAACCTCCCTTTAGGGAGTTGTAGACAGCAATAAGGTCTCCCCTGAGCCTCCTCTTCTCCAGGCTAAGCAACCCCAGCTCCCTCAGCCTCTGCTCACAGGGCTTGTGCTCCAAACCCCTCACCAGCTTTGTTGCCCTTCTTGGGACATGTTCCAGCAACTCCTTATCTTTTCTAAACTGAGGAGCCCAGAACTGGACATAGTACTCAAGGTGTGGCCTAACCAGTGCTGAGTACAGGGGCAGAATGACCTCCCTGCTCCTGCTGGCCACAGTGTTCCTGATACAGGCCAGGATGCCATTGGCCTTCTGGGCCACCTGGGCACACTGCTGCCTCATGTTCAGCCTACTATCAAGCAGTACCCCTAGATCCCTTTCTGCCTGGCTGTTCTCCAGCCACTTTCACCCCAGCCTGTAGCATTGCATGGGGTTGTTGTGCCAATGTGTAGAACCCGGCACTTAGATGTATTAAATCTCATGCTATCGGACTCTGCCCATCTGTCCAGCCTGTCAAGGTCCCTCTGCAGAGCTCTTCTGCCCTCTAACAGATCAACACCTGTCCCCAGCTTGGTGTCATCTGCAAACGTACTGATAATGGACTCAGTCCTCTCATCCAGGTTTTCAATAAAGATATTAAAGAGCACGGGGCCCAGCACTGATCCTTCATCTTTTCCAGGGATGGGCATGATGCTGACTGATCTGTAGTTTCCTGGGTCCATCTTCTTACCCTTTTAGAAGACTGGAGTCACACTGGGTTTCCTCTAGTCCTCAAGGACCTTTCCCATTTCCTGTGATCTTTCAATGATGATCAAGAGTGGTAGAGCAGCATGGGCCAGCTCTCTCTGAACTCATGGGTGCATTCCATTGGGGCCTATGGATTTATGTATATTCACCTTACTTAAATGATCTCTAATCCAATCCTCACTCACCAGTGGAGAGTCCTCCCTCTTCCAGGCTTTCTTGCTTAATTCCAGAGACTGGCGTTCCTGAGGGCTGGTCCTGCCAGCAAAGACTGAAGCAAAGAAAACATTCAGTAATTCTGCTTCTCTGCATCAGGGCTCCCACCTCATTCAGTAGTGGGCCTGCATGTTCATCATATATCTTTGTTTTTCAGTGTTATGGTAATCTTAGACATGGATAAAACTGGTATTTGCTGTTACAGACACACGCAACTTAGTAACACACTGACAAACCCCTTTGCATATTCTGAGGCAAAATAATGTGGAACTATGTGGAACATGCAAGGACAGAAAAAGTGAGGTTCTCATGTGACTAAATCACTTTGCATGAGATTCACAGATAGCACCTAGCCAGTAGGAAATATTCTGTTAAACAGTAAGTAAGGGACAAGCTACTACAGTTCTAGTTTGAGAAAGGCAGTAACAAAGCATCTGGACAGCTCTGTCTGGGCACCTAAAAAAAAAAAATAAATAAAATTTAAGAACTGGAAATCTCATCTGAATGAAAAACTCTTTTTTATAAGAGAAGAAGATCTAAACTGGGTCAAACAACATACAGGAATAGATAAATAAATCTAAGCCTTCCTTTTTGCCACAAGTTGTTTCAAGGAATGGATACTGCATGCACCTAACTTGCAGACACTTGGACTTCACAATATGGGTAGTGTAGATGATATAGTTAATCCTAAAGTGATTTAATTGGGCAGAGGAAGATATGATAAAATAATGGAATGAGAGATGCAGCTGAAGTGTTCTTCTGATAAAAACTTAGAGATTCAATTAACTGTTTGCATTTTCTCCAGCACTAAGAACTCTCCTGATTTGAGTAGATCTACTAATACTTCTGGTTCAAAAATTAAACTGAATCAGAAAGCTGCATTTCAAAATAAAACTTCAGGACACTGTTTTTCCAGCTAGGAGAAAGAGTCATCAGCTGGTAACAGCACAAAATAAATGAAAATAAGCAGATACAACAGAAAAATTTAAGATATCATTTATTTCTGGATATGATTGGTTGTGGGTACATTTGTGTGAAAAAAATTCTAGTAGGTAGTTTTTCCACCCTAGTTATGTGGCAAAGTCTTGCTATGAAAAGATACACTGTCACTTAATCTCAGACAAATATCTTTCAGAATCAAAAATTGCATCCTTCCTTCTCCTACACAATGTACTATAGGAAAGATTTAACAATAGATACTTGACTTCAGGAAATTCATGTTTTGTACTGAAACAGTTTAGAAGAAATTACATGATAGAACTACAGAGAAGCTGTCTTTGGATCTAGTCTTGTTTTGTTGAAACTATAGCTATTACAGTATCACTGAAAATTTAACATCTTATATAACAGCAATATGCCACACCTCAGTAAGTGCTTGCTGTACCAAACTGAGGCTCAGAAGGTGCATGACCTATCAAGTAAATACAGCAAAAACACATACACTATGCAAGAGTACACAATGTTTTTGTTATAAAAATACACACAGACCCTCACCCGTGTCCCAGAAGTTACACAGCAACTCATAAGACTGTTGGAAAAAAGTACTTTATCTACCAGAGTGTTGAAAAAGTCCTTATTTGTGTGACACTCCTGCCAATTCTTTCTGCAAGAGCTGAAAGAATGTTCATGGTTCATCACATAGTTCTTCCAGAGGTCTCTTCCAGAATAAACTTGTTGGTTGTTTAAGGAATTCACATAGATGTGTCCATGATGATGCCCTTACTCATCTCTTTCTCTCATCTCAGTGAAACATTCAAGTGAATGATTCAATACATACAATGACTTGAGGCCTTGGTAAGATATTATTATGAACATTAAGATTATGTTGATGGGCGATGAGAGCTGGTACAAAGACCTGTAAAAGTATTTACTCATGCTTCATATCAAGGGTTCATTTCACTTTTATTTTTGGATTTTTGATATTATGGTCTTTAATTTCTGGCATGTGTACATTCAAGTAAATTTTACTGCTTTGGATGATTGACAATGTAGTACACCTTTGGAAATATAGTCAAGAGATAACCAAACTTGCATTGCTTTTATTTATTAGCTTTGTATAAATATGTGACCATTTGAGGCTGTGCCTTTAAGAAAGAGACAGTGTTGGGAACACTCTGGCTGAATGTTTTCGTATCAAAATGAAAACATGATATTCTATATGAATTTCATTGGTAGATGGGCAGAATGCAACTTTAAGTTGTAGGGCAGTTGGAATTTTTCAGAGTTTCAACCTGTTCTGCCATTCCAGCCTGTTCTGCTTCTCAGCCTGTCTGCTTCTCAGCAAACTAGCCGGAGCTGACCTTGAAATAAGCAAAACTAATTCCTGCATGTGCTTTTGAAGCCTAATAACATCTCTTTTCCTTAATAACTGCCTTTCTTTCTCTCTCTACCCCTTTTTGGGGAAAAAAGGGAGGTAGGGGGGGAGAGAGGGGGTTACAGGGAGGGAAACCCTCCTCGCAGAGGGAATTTTGTTGTTTTATTTTTCTTTGCTGTATATTTCTGTATATATATTGTAAAATACTGTATACACTGTGTTATATATAACCTGCATTATAGATATGCTTGTAAATATAGCTTTGCTTCTCCGACTGAGTTTAGCTGTGGTTTCTTTCTCTGTGGGGGAGGGAGAGCTAGGACCTCTCTCAACCTACCACAAAATATTTCATCTTCCCTAGCAAATAAAAGTAGAACATAGTTTACCTACATTCTCCTACATTCTTTACTACTATTCATGATGTGTGCATTACAATTATGAAAAATTAAAAGATATGTCTGCACTCAGGGAAAAAGCAAACAAACAAACAAAACCCCCAACAAACCCAAACCCCAGAAACAGTATTCTCTAATGAGAATACTAAGGCTGTAGCACTTAGCTTGGTGTCATTGCAAACTTGCTGAGGGTGCACTCAATCTCACTGTCAATATCATTGATGAGGATATTGAACAGCACTGATCCCAGTACAGATCTCTGAGGGACACCACTTGTCACCCAACTTCATCTGGACATCGATCCATCAACCATTACCCTTTCTATGCTATTGTCCAACCAATTTCTTATTCCCTGGACAGTCCACACATCAAATTCATATCTCTCCAGTTTAGAGAGAAAAATGTTGTGGGGGACTGTTTCAAAGACTTTCCAGAAGCCCAGATAGATCTCTTGGTCTTCCCTTGTCTTCTTATGTAGCTACACCATCAAAGAAAGCCACTAGGTTGGTCAGGCAGCAGCTGCCCTTAGTGAGGCCATGCTGGCTGTCTCAAATCACCTGCCTCAACCATGAACAACAGTATTTCTGAAATACATCATATATCTTTGTTTAAAAGATACTGACACATTTTAGTGGTATTCATTGTTTTAAAAATAAATAAATAAACACCTAATTGATATTACCTTATTGATGCTCTCAAAATGAAATTTACTTTTCAGTAATCATCTTGGAGGTGTTTCGTTGTAACTAACAATGTTATTGCTACACAGTTGTACTTTGTTCTAGGACAACTTCTTTAACAGTTATCTTTTCATGGCTTCCACAACCCCCCAAAAAAGTGGTTAGTCAAATACCATTCAAAGAGCATTCTCTCAAAGTTAATTGTTAAGAAATTTTCTCACATTTAAGTTTATGCTTATTACTTTTTTTTTTCTGTAGGGCTACACTAAATGTCAAGAAAAAGCAATGAGACAAAATCAACTTGAAGATACAGACGTATCATTGCCATTGCAGTAAAAAGACCTGTATGCATATCTAAGAGCAGAATTTGACTCAGCCTGCCAACAGTATGAATTTTCATGGCCAACAGAAAGTAAAGCAGAAGCTGTCACTCCTTTTCCATGTTCCTCTCATTAAGGTCATATTCTAAGTAAGAGTGAAATTCTGTGAAGAAATTAGGGTTTCACAGTAAAATTAGGGTTTCCATGCTTCCCAGTTAGGGTTGTTGTACACTTCCTTAAGCATCTGTTGCTGGACTGTGTTAGAGATCTGGACACCTAAACATTTGGTCTGAAGCAGTGAAGTAATTCTATTATTCTTATGGATAAGTACTCAGAAGTGACGAAGTGCAGTCTGTTTATTGTGCCACTGACTTCATATGAGAATGGCTGAAATGGAAGAGTGCATTGTCAGATGTTATTATACAGGACTGATGAGGGAATTTGGGAGGAAACTTAGGACCATTCAATTGCGTTTAGAAGGCAAAGGAGGATAGAACATTGCCTATGAAGCTAGCCAGAATGACTCAGAAGATAAAATTGTCTGCTATGTATCACTTCTTCTGAAAACAGATGACTTCTACTACGGCATAGAATTTTATTACTCCCAGACACAGACTATACAAAGCAAATAGGATTGTTTTCAAATGTGCTTTAATTTCTGTATGACTCTCAGACATTTAATCTACCGGTTCACACATTTTACAATATTTAAGTTTGGATCTGTTTACAGAGCTTTGATGTACTTTTTCCACAATATTACTCTCCTGCTCTGTAATTAACCTTTTGTTTAGCAATAGCAATTAAATTAACAAGCTGAACTATATAGTATTTCATGCTAAACCTGAAGCTGTTGACTTCATTTCATTTTGAATATACCAAAGGCACTGAAATTGATTTTTTTTTTCCCCATAACATTTTACTAAAATAATTACAGGCATCTTTTTAAAAGTACAGCCTTGAATTTAAATTAACTTTATTTTGAACAATTTATTTTGTCAATATATTGTAGATGTTGAAACTCACCACAAAACATAAAACATTTAAGGAGTTTTGATTAATTCCTGAGATGACATTAAACTGATTCTTCTTTAAAACATCTGTTAATTACCCTGCTTGTTTTTTGTATAATCCTTTATAATTTCTGGTTCTTTCCTTGTAGCCCTCTTAATGCTCAGCTTTTCATGGAGAATTGTTCAAATGTCTGTTATTAATACTGTATCCTATATATGTATAGCAAGTTTATTTGCTGGAAGAAAGAAAATGTCACTCCAGTCTTCAAAAAAGGCAAGAAGGAGGATCCAGGCAACTACAGACCAGTCAGCCTCACCTCCATCCCTGCATAGATGATTGAGCAGCTCATGCCGGAGGTCATCTCTAACCACATGGAAGACAAAAAGGTTATCAAGAATAACCAACATGGATTTACCAAGGGGACATCCTGCCTGACTAATATGATAGCCTTCTATGAAACCATGAGCAAATGGGTAGATGTTGTAGTTTGAGCTGGGTGCCCCCCTGGTGCATTCACTTCCTGTGTCCAGAAGTCCAGCCCAGGGGGATGGACACAGGAAATTGTGTATTCCCTACCATAATTCTTTGCACCACTATAAGATCCAGTGCGGAGTCTGGCACTTCCTCTCTTTCCTTCCCTCTCCGAGACTTGGTAACTGGGGGAGAGATCTCCCGGCCATGGGCCTGATTAGGCCCAAGGCCACAGGGGGATGGGCAGTCTCAGGCCTGGCCAGCTGAGACTAGCC
This sequence comes from Dryobates pubescens, assembly GCF_014839835.1. NCBI lineage: Eukaryota > Metazoa > Chordata > Aves > Piciformes > Picidae > Dryobates > Dryobates pubescens. Next base: position 19,614,158 of record NC_071618.1, on the reverse strand, counting down.
CAGCAGAGGGAGGGGGAAGAAGGAGCCCTGGGGGTTTTGCATGCACCCTCAGGTGGGGATGGGATCTTTCTTTGTCACTGCGCTTTGGGTTTTCTGTAACGTTCACTGCTTTCTATTTAAACTTTCATCACTTTTGCAATCCGTTTGCCTGAGTCGTTATTTCTGCCTGTGGTGGGGAGGGGATCTGCCCCAACCCATTACAGATAAGGGAAGAACAGTGGATGTCATATACCTTGACTTCAGTAAGGCTTTTGATACTGTCTCCCATAATATGGCTGTGCTGCAATCCAACGAGATCTGGACAGGCTGAAGAGCTTGGTGTAGGCAAACCTCATGAAGTTCAATAACAACAAGTGCAGAGTTCTGTGTCTGGGGAGGAATAACAACAGGCACCAGTACAGGTTAGGGGCTGCCCTGCTGGAAAGTAGCTCCATGGAGACAGACCTTGGAATCCTAGTGGACAGCAAGTTCTCCATGGAACAGCAATGTGCCCTTGTGGCCAAGACAGCAAATGGTATCCTGGAGCGCATCAAGAAAAGTGTGTCCAGGAGGTCTAGGGAGGTTCTTCTCCCCCTCTGCCCTGGTGAGACCATGCCTGGAATACTGTGTCCAATTTTGGGCTCCCCACTTCAAGAGAGGCAGAGAGAATCCAACAGAGAGCCATGAGGATGATGAGGGGACCTGAGCACCTCCCCTATGAAGAGAGACTAAGATCCCTGGGGCTACTTAGTCTTGAGAAGAGAAAACTGAGAAGGGATCTCATCAATGTATATAAATATCTGAGGGGTAGGTGTCAAGTGGAGGGAGCCAAGCAACAGGTAGAATAGAATAGAATAGAATAGAATAGAATAGAATAGAATAGAATAGAATAGAATAGAATAGACCAGGTTGGAAGAAACCTTCAAGATCATCGTGCCCAACCTATCATCCAACACCACCCAAGCAACTAAACCATGTAACCAAGCACCCTATCAAGTCTCCTCCTAAACACCTCCAGTGATGGTGACTCCACCACCTCCCTGGGCAGACCATTCCAATGGGCAATCGCTCTCTCTGTGTAAATGTTCCTCCCAATCTCCAGCCTAAACCTCCCCTGGCACAGCCTGAGACTGTGCCCTCTTGTTCTGGTACTGGTTGCCTGGGAGAAGAGACCAACCTCTGCCTGTCTACAACCTCCCTTAAGGTAGTTGTAGAGAACAATAAGGTCACCCCTGAGTCTCCTCTTCTCCAGGCTAAGCAATTCCAGCTCCCTCAGTCTCTCCTCATAGGGCTTGTGTTCCAAACCCCTCACCAACTTTGTTGCCCTTCTCTGGACACGCTTCAGCAGCTCAACATCCTTCCTAAACTGAGGAGCCCAGAACTGGACAGTTACTCGAGGTGTGGCCTAACCAGTGCAGTGTACAGGGGCAGAATGACCTCCCTGTTCCTGCTGGCCACACTGTTCCTGATGCACTGTTCCTGGCTCCCTGGGCACACTGCAGGCTCATGTTCAGCCTACCATCAACCAGCACCCCTAGGTCCCTCTCTGCCTGGCTGCTCTCCAGCCACACTGATCCCAGCCTGTAGCACTGCATGGGGTTGTTGTGGCCAATGTGCAGAACCCGGCACTTGGATGTGTTAAATCTCATGCCGTTGGACTCTGCCCATCTGTCCAGCCTGTCGAGGTCCCTCTGCATAGCCTCTCTACCCTCCAGCAGATCAACTCCTGCCCCCAACTTGGTGTTGTCTGCAAATTTACTGATGATGGACTCAATGCCCTCATCCAGATCATCAATAAAGATGTTAAAGAGCACAGGGCCCAGCACTGATCCCTGGGGCACACCACTAGTGACTGGCCGCCAGCTGGATGTGGCACCATTCACCACCACTCTCTGGGCTCAGCCCTCCAGCCAGTTCCTAACCCATCGCAGTGTGCTCCCATCCAAGCCATGGTCTGACGGTGTCAAAGGCCTTCTGAAGTCCAGGTGGACCACATCCACCAGGCAGGTCATAGAAGGAGATCAGGTTGGTCAGGCAGGACCTGCCCTTCCTAAATCCATGCTGGCTGGGCCTGATCCCTTGGCCATCCTCTAAGTGCTGTGTGATTGCACTCAAGATGATCTGTTCCAAAATCTTGAAAGTATTCTACTTTGTCTAATCCCACAGCAGTATTTATCTGATGGAAATCTTTTAACTGTATCATAGGTTGACCACAGACAGCACCTAAGCACCTGCTCAGCCACTCACTTTCTCCCCACACACTGGGACAGGAAAGAGGTAGGAATCTACCTCTTTGCCAAGAGGCAAAACACTAATGCATTATAACACTGTTTTAGTCTGAAATCCAATACACAACATTACATTGGCAGCACCAATGATTCTCCATTCCATCTAGTAGATTGAATTGTGGTGAAGGTGAAAGAAATTATTACCTTATAAACCAAATTTCTCTATGAAGAAAGGAACAGATTTTGCCCTCTTTGATGTTGCATGCCCTCTCCCTGCATTTAACATATTAAAGGCAGTAATGACCAGCCAGTTTCACAATTCAAGTGAAGAAGCATTATGGAAAAGAAATTTAGCTTTTTAGCCAGCATAAGTCATCATGGTTGATTAACATCAGTACATATTACTCTGTACAGATTGCCAGACTCATACCAGATAAGAATTTTAGTCAGGTTTTTTTCTTCTTCCCTGGAGTGGGTTGGTGGTTTGGATAGATTTGAGGTCACTACCTAACAGTGCCTTGTTTTCTCTCAGAAGATGAGTTGCGCTGTACAATGAAATTATGCTGATAAACAAGTGACATCTGATAGCCCTCGGGAAAATTGCTTTTTCATGTCACCCAGATTTAATTAGGCAATACTAGAAGGGGGCAGGGGGGAGGAAGTTTATCTAACATTTAATACCACCCACGTTATTCTAAGATTAGAATTCCCTATGACTATATACTGGAAAAGCTAGGAAATCATCTTATGTTTGCTTATGATTTATTTTAAGAAAACATTCTGTGTTTTCAATGTAATTAACTGAATAATGAAAAATATATGAATCAAGTTGATGGTGAAAGTGATTTTACATCTCTGACACACTTTTTTTTTTTTTTTTTTTTCAGTATAGGTTTTAATTTCTGGGTTTTGTTCAGAGTTTTTCCCCCTCCCTGTATTTTTTTTTTTTTTTAATTTATGTATTGCACACAGCATCTGAGTACAGCCACTGGCCTTGTAAATAAAGAAATTTGTCTTATTTGGGAGCCATACTTCTTAAGTTTGTTCAAACACCTGTAAAAGTCTGACCATTTTCTAGAAGCCAATGGAATACAAATCAAATATTTCAGGTACTACAAGGAACATGAAGATCTTGTATATTAGAAAGAAATTTTGGTAGAAGTTATTTACAAAATCTTTCTTCTCTACAATCTGTTCTTCCAGTTCTGAAGGATATCACATTCTCTCTCAGGCAAGCATCGTGAACATAGTAAATTTTCACATTACCTGATTTGGTATAAAGTACTAGAAGCCAGGACATACTATAAGGGAAAGACACTTTGAAAGAGTAAATTCTGGAACAGATAATAGGATTGTTTTACCTACAAACAAACAAACAAACAAAAGTGTTGGGTTTTTACTATCCCTTTACAAGCAGTACTCCAAGTCATGATTATGGTTTCTAGCTCATACTTCCATGCTACTAGGCTATATGCCAAGAAAATTCAGGTTTACTTAAATCAAAATAATGTAATAGTCTCATATTCAGTACTAGAATAGTTTTTCATTGGTATAATATGTTTCATGTTATAGGACTACTATATGAGCTGTGAAGCATTTTAAGAAATATTTTGTCATTTCAGTTCATTTAATGTGGAAACATTAATGAAATAAGACTTACTAGTCTAAGTTATTAAACTGAATGGTTTCATCCATAAGCTACAGTAGCTGTTAGATGGATAATAAAATAAATGCCAATCTCTTGGCTTCAAAATCACAAGCTAAACATTTGCAGAGGGGCTTTATTACAGCAATTCTCTCATCATATTTGAACACTTGTGGGGTTTTCATTTGTCAGAGTAAATTGTCCATACTGGATACCCCACAGGCTTTGCATAAATAAAGGTCCTAAAAGTCAAATGGACATTATATAATATTATTTAAGAGCATAACCACCTCATTTTTCAGCATTTTTTTTTATTCTTATGAGAATCAATTCTTGTAGCTAAGCTAAATATGGCCATTTTATTTAGTTGCTTCCTTCATTATATTACAATACCCCCCACCGTGGGCCTGCCAGCAGCTCAGCCGAAGCCCTCAGCCCCAGGAGCCTGTCCCCCCGAACAGACCAGACCAGGAGCCAGCCTGGGGCAAGCCAGGCAGGCAGAGACTCAATGAAGCCTAGCAACTAACTTCGCTACAAACAAAAGACACAGTGTATCTTTTCCGTGTGTGCAACACTACTAACATTCAGTTTATAGCGCCCGCGCCTACCACATGACATTTCTAGCTTAAGCCTCTGATTGAATTGCTTCTGAAACATTGTAACTTCTCCACGTATAGTTAGCTGCCAGCATCCCGTCGATTAGCCATCTGGTGGACAAGATGTGGAATTGCAACTTCGGGCCTTAATCGTACACTAGAATCTGTATATAAAATAGTGATTAATTAGTTATTAATATTTAAATACTTGATTAAAAATTAAATGTCATATTTCACATTTCATATTCATAATTAATCTCTTCATCACAGACCAAATGGCACTTGGCCCTGCTAAATATCAAACAATTGGCATCAGGCTATCAATCCAGCATGTCCACGTCCCTCTGTAGAGCCATTTCTCCCAGCCTAGTGTCATCTGCAAACTAAATCAGAGCTCACTCAATGCCCTTGTCCAGATCACTGATAAACATATTAGAGAACTGCCCCCAAATCTGAGCCATGGGAAGCACCACTAGTGACCAGCCACCACTTGGATTTATCTCCACTCACTACCACTCTTTGGACCTGGCCATCCAGCCCATTTTTACAGTGAATTGTGTCTTGTGTAGCAAGTTTCTCCAGAAGAATGCTGTGAGAGACAGTGTCAAATGCTTTACTTAAGTCCAGGTAAACAACATTCACAGCCTTTCCCTGATCCACTAAGTGGGTCACCTTGTCATTGAAGATCAGATTCTTCAAGCAAGATCTGACATTCATGGACACATGATTGTCCTGTATATGCTGCATAATGGCTTTGTAGATCACAGAAACTCAGAATAATTAAGGTTGGAAAAGATCTTCAAGATCATCAAGTGCAACCATAAGCCAACTATGATGACCACTAAACTATATCCTGAAGCTTCACATACACACTTGTTAAACACCTCCAGGCTCTGACTGGCCTGTTCCAATGCCTTGCCACTCTCTCAGTAAATAACTTTTTATTAATATCCAATCACTAGTTACCTGGGAGAAGAGACCAACACCAGCGTCACTGTGACCTCCTCTCAGATAGTTGTAGAGAACAGTATCATCTCCCCTTAGCCTTCACATCTCCAGACTAAACAATCCCAGCTCCCTCAGCTGCTCCTTGTATGACATGTCCTCCAAACCCTTCATTAGCCTTGTACTTCTCTCAATATGCTCCAGGACCTCAATGTCTTTCCTATACTACTACACCCAGAGCTGAGGACAGTACTCAAGCTGTGACCTCACCAGGGCTGAGTACAGAGGCCCTGCACTGTGACCTTCCCTTGAACCAAGCTCAGTCTGTGAGGATTTCAGCTCACTTAATTATGGGTGACTATGTTTCTACTATACTCAGTGAAAATCTGCTAAGTACAGTAGATGGAATTCAGGCATATTTATTGTACTCTAAGACAGACTTCTTATCTGAATGTTTTGTTACTTGAATATCCTTTTGGACTTATCCACTATACATATCTGGAAATAATTTATGGATTTAAAGAGTATATCAGATTAATTTGAAAGAATATAGGGAAAACTTCTGAAACACACATGAAGAGATTCACTTAATTCTAGATCCAACACTTAACTGCTAGCGTATGACTTAACCTGTATAACACATACAGGTGCTGACTGTCTGAAATAGAGCAATCTTTTTTTATTCTTCAATCATTTATGACTTAATATTTCTTTTATCTTTCGATGTGGACATGGAGAAGTATTTAGTAGAATAAAAGCAAAACAAAACAAATTATGTCGCTTACCATGACAAGATTTATTCATGGCAATAGGGGGTTAGTTGCTAGCTAGATAAAAACAGTACTGAGAAACCTTACTTTGTAAATTGGAATTTTTTTAAATGTTTACTTCCACATGAACCATTAAGGTAACTGTGACTATTTACTCTCATTTCTTAGTACAGTGCCATGACTTTTATAAGGGCCTTTTGCTTCTGAAAATATTGGAGTAAATTTTAAACTGGAATATTTTTTTGTGCTCTGGTCTACATAGGTTCTTACAGTGTCTAATTTCTAATGCATGATTGCCACTAATTCTGATACTCTTGAAGTGAATATAAGACTGCAAGAGTTATTTCCTTTTTTTTTTTTTTTTCCATTCAGTAATAGTCTTTCATGTTACTTGAAGTCATTCTGACCTCTCAAAAACCTAGACAATACAAGCTGAAGAACTTATTTTTTTATTGCAAGTAATGGTGTCAACCAAGGGGGAAAAAATGAACTAAACAAACCAAACCAACAAACAGCAGTAACAAAACAAACAAAAAAACCCCTCATGTAATTTTGGCAGAACTATCATCAGGTACACTGCATGCACAAATATATGGTGTCTGTCATTGTCTCACAGCAAGAGGCCAATCTCTGCTGAAGGCTGGCAAAGTAAGGGAACTGTAGTTTGACTCAATATTTCTTGCTCCTCTGTCGACCTTTTCTGTTAAAACTGTTCAGGTTTTAAAATATGTAAGATAACTTATGTTTCCAGGAATTAATCTTTGTAGAATACAGCTATAGTGCTTTCTTCAAGCATTATTCTGTGAGTTGGAAGTTGTTTCAGTGAATTATTCTAACTGAACTCCACCTCTTTTCCAGGTAAGAACAAATAGTGTGTGGAAGGTCTCAACTGCTTGGTTACTGTCTATGAGAAAAGGCAAAACAAATGAAATAACAACTTTGTTTTTCAGACCTTGGCTGTGCCATGGAGATTGCATATTGTCAGTATTTTTTTGCTTTCCTTTCTCCTGTCTCTTTCAACAAGCTGAGTGTTCTCTCTTATTTTTTCAGATTACCAAGTGATGGATTTTTATACCTCAGAAAATGTCTTCTTAGAAACAGCATGAAGTTTAGCTAGGAGTAGAAGTTCAGGGTCTGTTATCTCTTTGATAAAGCCATCCTTGACCTTTTTAAAGTCATTCCTCCAAGCATCTGTTCTAAGGTTGTGATCTGCAAACTAAAAAATCCATTTCACTGGAATGATATCTCTCTAGTTTCTGACTGCTTTCTCTAGTTTCTGACTGCTTATAAATCCTCTTGTGGCACTACTATTGATTAGTATGTCAATAAGTATTTTACCTGAATATCATTCAGAGTCTAATTGTCAATAATAGCATGTGAAAAGATATTACAGAACAGAATGGAATTTATGCTGTATTTAGACTTATGAGATTTCTCATCAACTTGAATCCTATAGTGCTGATGGGTGAAAGCCTACAACAAAATCATACAGCTAACCAGGACAGTATGGCATTTTTAGTAGTAATTTCAGTCAGGACAGATGAATAATTGGGAGCGGGGTAGGTGGTATGTGCATACAGGGTGTTAATACAGAAACAAATTTGAAATTATTCTAAAGGTAAAAATGTTTACATTTTTATTACTTTTTATTGCCATTAGAAATACAGCTAGATATTACAGCCATATCTCCAAAGTGACCTCTGGAATTGATTTTCAAAATATGAGTTGAGCTCAACATAGAACTTGCTATTACTTTGTTTCTCATTAGTAAGCTAAAAGGAGTAATCAATAAATAATTTTTTCCAGGTTTTACTGAATTTAACATATAATTTTTTCAGCACTTTTTCAAATTCCATGTGTAGTGCATAACACAATTCCAGACTACATTTTTCTTCAGTCATAACATTTTAGGGATTTGAGGGTCTCATAAATAAATCGAGTTGTAGACCTGAATCTCACTGTCACAGAAACCATTCAGTGTCTCTATCCTTGATCAATAGTTAATAAAGGCATTTAAACTAACAGATTTTTTATCTTCTAACTATGTTACACACCTTGATAATGACATAGTATTCACAATGTATTAGAAATTTCTTGTAGACCAGCAAATTACTACCGCTACTGTTAAAAATTTTTATCTGTAATAAGAATGGGAGATACTGATAGATGCTTACTGATGCCTAACTGACATTTGCAGTATAATGGCAATACTTTGAGTAGTCTTGCAAGCAAAAATTCTTGACTAGCTAATGTAAATTAGAACTGGAAATGCTGCTTCTGTAACTCAATTTATACCACTGAGAGTACTGCAGTGGTAAATTCTTCATCTCAGTAATATGTATGATGAAAGAAATACCAACTTTGAAGTCCCCTGTTCAAACACTTGTGGATGGACATGCCACAATATAAACACATACCTCAAAATATGAAAAAGCTCCAGTTCAAGGAAACAGAGCCACAAAGATGATTAAAAGAGTGGAACATTTCCCTTATGAGGAAAGGCTGAGGGAAATGAGTGTCTTTAGCTTGGAGAAGAGGGGAATGAGGGGTGACCTCATTAACATTTATAAGTGTTGGGAGGATGGAGCCAGGCTCTTCTCAGTGAGATTCAATGATAGGACAATGGGAAACAGGTGTAAGATGGAGATGATGCTCTGGAGAAAAGTGGTGCTCCAGAACACATCCAGTTCATCGATGATATCATCATCTGGGGTAAAACTGCTAAAGAAGTCTTCAAGAAAGGTAACAAAATCATTGACATTCTCTTGAAAGCAGGTTTCACCATTAAATGAGAGAAGATGAAAGGACCTGCCAGGGAGATCCAGTATCTGGGAGTGCGGTGGCAGGATGCTCACTGTCACATTCTAGCAGATTTAGTAAACAGAGTCTCTACCATGGCAAATCCCATGAACAAGCAAGAAACTCTACATTTCTTGGGTATAGTGGGATTTTGGAGACTGCACATTCCTGGATACAGTCAGATTGTGAAACCTCTGTATGATGTGTCTCAAAAGAGAAACAGTTTCCAGTGGGGACTCAACAAGCAGCCTTCAACCAGATAAAACAAGACGCAGTCCAAGCAATGTGTCTGGGACCTGTCCAAGATGGTCCAGACACTAAGAACATTTTGTACACAACTGCAAGGGACAATGGTCCAACCTGGTGTTTGCGACAAGGAGCTCCAGGTGAGACACGTGGACCTCCTCTTGGTTTCTGGAGTTGAGGTTACAGAGGTTCAGAGGCAAATTATACTCCAACAGAGAAAGAGGTTCTAGCTGCCCATGACGGAGTAAAAGCTGCTTCTGAAGTAATTGGGACTGAGTCACAACTTCTCTTAGCTCCCAGATTACCAGTTTTGAATTGGGTGTTCAAAGGCAAGGGTTCCACACCACATCATGCCACAGATGCCATGTGGTCTAAGTGGATGACTCTGATAACACAAAGAGCTCAAATGGGAAATCTTGAAAGATCTGGTCTGGTGGAGGTGATCACAAGTTGGCCTGAAGGCACTAACTCTAGTAAAACTCCAGAGAAGAGAAAAACTCATGCTGAGGAAGGCTTCCCCTTACAGTGACCTTTCTGATGATGAAAAGAAATATGCTTTGTTCACAGGCAGTTCCTGTCGTCTTGTTGGGAACAAGCAAAGGTGGAATTTGGCAGTGTGGAGTCCAACAGGCTGAGTAGCAGAGGCAAAGGTTGGAGAAGGAGAATCCAGTCAATTTGCAGAGGTAAAAGCTGTCTAGCTAGCTCTCAATGTAGCTGAACATGAGAGATGGCCAAAGCTTTATCTCTACACTGACTCACGGGTGGTAGCCAATGCTCTGTGGGGTTGGCTAAAGGACTGGAAATAGAATGGTTGGCAGAGAAAAGGAAAGCCTATTTGGGCAGCTGATCTGTGGCAGGACATTGCTGATTGAGTCAAAAGAATGCCAGTGAAGGTGAGCCACATTGATGCTCACATTCCTAAGAGCAAAGCTACTGAGGAACAACACCACAACCATAAGGCAGATCTAACTGCAAGAGTTTCTCAAGTAGACACAGACTCTGATTTTGATCTTGAATGGAAACACTGAGCTGAGATGTTCTTAGCTTGGCCGGCTCACAATTTGCCAGGACATCAAGGCAGAGATGCCACCTACCAGTGGGCTTGTGACAGATCCATAGACATTTCCATGGATGCTATCACACAAGTCATCCATGACTGTGACATTTGTGCTGCTATTAAGCAGGCAAAGCAAATTAAGCCCCTGTGGTATGGTGATCAATGGTCCAAGTACAAATATGGTCAGGGGTGGCAAACTGACCATATCACTCTACCATGTTCTCGTTCTGGTAAGCAGTATGTGATTACTGTGGTAGAGGCAAACTCTGGATGATTGGAAACTTATCGAGTTCCACATGCAACTGCACACAACACCATTCTTGGTCTGGAAAGACAAATCCTGTGGAGACATGGAACTCCAGAGAGGATTGAGTCAGACAACAGAAATCATTTCAGAAACAATATTGTGAAAAACTAGGCCAAAGAGCATGGCATTGAGTGGATATTCCACATTCCCTACTATGCACCAGCTGCAGGGAAGATTGAACTCTACAACAGTTTGCTGAAGATCACCTGCACCTTCAGATCTGCTACAGAAAGTAGAAGGTGATAGAGCTCCTGTTGTTAGAGAAAAGAATCTGTTAGGCAAAACTGTTTGGGTATTTCCTACTTGAGGAGAGGCCAAACCTGTCCAAGGGGTAGTTTCTGCTGAAGGTCCTGGTCACACTTACTGGGTAATGCAAGAGAATGGTGAAATTCAGTGTATTCCACAAAGAAATTTAACTTCAGCTGAGAGAATTTAACTTCAGAGTGTTGTACAGGTACAACATCATACCCAAAGGAAAAATCTATGAGGAATGTATGGTGAATGAACCCTAAGAACCCTGAGAGCTCTGAGTCAACTGAGAGTCCCTGTTCCTTTACTTCATTTCTTGTGCAGAGGGACAAACTGTTTTCTGTTTTCTGTTTTGTTTTGTTGGGTTTTTTCCTCTTGTTTCCTGTTTTTCTTGGACTTCTGAATCATCTACGTCTGAGGACAGCCAGAATGGACTGTGAACTTTATTTACTCATTGTAGATATTTTTTTAGATTAGATGGATAGCATTTACAATGAAATTGTTTAGAAGGGGTAGATTGTGGCAGCCGTAGGCTATGCCTTTAAAAGTTAGCTGCAGATTTTCGAGCAGAAGAGTGGAGAAGTAGAAACAAATCCACAGTTGGGTGTAAAAAGGAGAACAAAAGATTATTATGCATGAATTTCATTGGCCAGATGTGAGATGTACCCTTAGCAGTCTCATTTCCCACATTCATTCCTTTCCCTTTCTTCTGGCTGCCTGGCTGCTTCACTGGAAAGGATCTTATCTAAAGACCTTTAGATAAGCGCACTAACTCTCTAACGTCTCTTTCTCTTTTCTTCTAGTTAAACAGAGGAAGGGGGTGAGGAGGGGGTGAGGTTAGGGGGGGTTCTCGTGCTGTTTTCTCCCTGTAAATACCTGTATGATATTGTAAATACTGTATATTTGTACATATTCATTGCATTCCATTGTAGAGTGTCGTTTTGCTTTTAAGTACAGCTTCCATTTGCTTTCCCTGACTGAGTGAGCTGAGTTTTTGTTAATGTGGTGGTAAAATTCCAAACCATTGCAGACTCACTCAATCTGTAGAAGTATTCTCAGATGGCATCCTAACCCAGGGAGAGAAGGTTTGCCTATCAGGCATGATTACCTTAGTCTATCTGCAGAAGCAGCACAGTTAAATACACCGGGGGGGCAGGGAGAGGGGAGGGCAACAGCATAAAATGCCTTCTTTTACTCTATTCTCACAAGAAGCATAGTGACCTACAAAGGGGAAAAAACAACACTAAAAAAAAAAAAAAAAAAAAAAAAACCAAACCAAACACAGAGCTGCCCAATTCCTTCCCATCTCGCTGCCATGCCTGCAGAAAACAGCCAACACCCAAGAACCCAGAACTCAGAAACAGCAACCAGAATAGGAAGCCTCCCATGTTGCAATCTGCACTTCAAGCTCCATAATACTTTGCTCCAGTTAGCACTTTCATTTTTTTGAGGCTGCCATGACTGAAGCATGGTGTGAATAACAACAGCAGGTTCAACTCAATCCATACAGGTATGGCTACAAATCTGATTTTAGTAATGTGGCTTAGTTTGGATTACAAAAAACTATACTACTGTCTCTAGAATTCTCCAGTTCAAATTCCCAGTGTCTGACAAGATAATGGTTGGTGTGTATAAAATTGTGCACTAAACAGATATATGAGCTTACAAGGATGCAAATTTTTTGAAACCTATTCTCTCAGCTAAGCTCAAGGTGCGGCTGGAGGGAAACAACCTAATCATTCAAAAGGTTTTTCATCAACATACACAATTTATTGCTACATTGCAATACTTCTAACCCAACAGTGTAATTTAAGGAGATAGTATTATTAGAGATAAAACCTGAGTATTTACAGAAATGCTGCTCCTCCACACCCACAACATTTTTGCACTACTGAAAGAGAAGGTTCCATCCAGCTTCACTACATCACACTACATCAGGTAAATTTTCATAGTCCTTCCTACGTTTCACTGTGAAACCACAATAGAAGCTACCTTTGCCTTCCTCTGAATACCCTTTCAGAATGTTATCTTAATGCCTATGCTCATAAAGGAAGTTAAATACCTACATATTTTGTTGGGTTTAGCCTCTTAACCAGAATTTAATCAATGTTTAATGTGATTGTAGCGTCATGTAAGTTCTCTAGCTAAACCTTCAAGTGTATTCAAGTATACTAAACATATCCAATACATAGTTTGTTTTTTTTTCTGCAAGTCTGAAGACTTCACATATATTTATTTTGTAACATCTGTTTTTCTCCACAAATCACATCACCTTCTAAGTTTCTCCATGAAACAGAGTCTCAATTCATTATATTGAATTCATCATGTTCTAGATATTGTTTAAATTGCTTTACTTCTTCATAGGATAGATGCTTCTGCCTCCCATTTCCCAGGAGCGTGCTCCAGCTATTAGACATTCAGTGGATTTGCTGATTGACTGCACTGGTTTAGGGCATAACAGACTTAATTTTCATCATAGTAGTTTGTATGGTGCTGTGTTTCAGATTTCTGATGATAGTAGTGTTGATCCCACATTAATGTTTTAGCTATTGCAGAACAGTGCTTCCACATGGTCAAGGGGTTTGCTTCTTCTCATACCAGTGAGTATGTGCACAAGAAGCTGCAAGGGGACACAGCTGGGACAACTGACCACAGGTGACTAAAGGGATGTTCCATACCTTATGATATCATGCTCAGCAATAAAAGCTGGGTGTGAAGAAGAGGAAAGGGGAGACCCATCTTCCCAGGCAATCATTACAGATGATGAAGTGTTCCCTGTCTCAAGATGGTTGAACACCTGACCGATGGTGGGAAGTACTGAATGAATTCCATGTTTTGCTTTGCTTGCATGTGTGGCTCTTGTTTTCCATGTTGAACTCTCTTTATCTTAACCCACATATGTTTGCACTTTCACCCCTCCAATTCTTTCTTATGCCACTACTGTGCATTAGCTGCAGTGTGGTATTTAGTTGTCAGCTGGGGTTAAACCATGATGTTCACTTTGTGTACAAGTGATGATTTTTTGGGCTAAAAGGTGATGGAAATTAAATAAAAGGCTGCTACTTTCACCAAGAGTCTGGGCTATGCACCTGTGTGCATCTAGATTTCTGTCCCTTCTCCCAAGACTGTTCATGAAATTTGTGAAGTGTTTAGGAATGGAGTGTTCAGTTTGGTGTTTCTCACTAAGGAGGTAGCAGAATGGTAACAGAAGGCCTCCAGAAAAAACCTCCAGAAAAGACAGAACCTTATGTGAGGACAGTTGATTGGATGTGTCACACTATGCACCTGCTCTGTTGCTGGAACAGAAAGAAACAATTATTTATGTTTAATAGTAAATAACATCAGGAGGGAAGAGAAGGTGTTTGGCAGGAAAGATTACCCTGCACAGTGCCAGGAACTGCAGTGATGTCTTAGAAGTGCCAGAAAGGAAAATCAAAAAGAAACAATACAAAATCTTTCTGTTTTGCAGTAAAGAGTCAACAGGGATTTTGCTGAACACTTTTTTCCACTTCAGACAGCTAGTACACAGCAAATATTCTTTTAGGTGCCCAGCAGGCCAGCAGATATTGGCACCTGGATATTAGTAGACTCAGCAGAAGAAGAAGCCACTCTCAGTCCTTGAGACCAAGTGGCATGCCACAGCCACCACTGCACAGCATAGCACTTGGTTATAGATCTTTTCTAGGCCTTACATGGTGCATTGCTGGCAAGGAGAACAAGCTGTTACTTTTTAGCTACTGATACACTGCTGATCTGCAGCATAACATAAAACTACATGGGGGAGTTCAAGGATTCAAAGCCTGATGAAATAATGATAGAAAATTAAACAGAGCAGAGGGACTCAAACAGAGCAGTGTAGTCCATAATGCCTTTTGTGAGCATTCCATTGGCATCTACTCACTTCATTTTGTGTACAGACAAAATTTGAGAGAACTCTGTTTGGCACAGCCAAAACTGTACCAGTGATGACACTGAAAACTAAATTGTCAAAACAGTCACAGGCTAGTGCTGAAGATCATCCTCTTATCCTGTTTGTTTTTCTAAATACAGACATAGCAAGGGTTTGGCTGAAGTCACAAAACAATGCTGGTGGGTGCAGCCTTATTTCAACTAGAAAAGACAACAAAGTTCTTATGCCAAAGCTAACACAATTATTGACAAGAGATCTTTAGAGTTTCCAGACTTTTTAGGTCCATCACAACAGGCTCCAAAACAGCTGATCTACAGTCTTACTATATGTTGGTTCATCACATGCTAAGCTGACAGCTGCAGTAGAAATGGACTTTGATTATAGTTGCTCTATTAGCATTTTTGATAAGGGATCTGATGACATATAGTATCATTACTAGCTTTTATTTCTCTTAAAAGTTCATCTTTTTTTTTTTCTCCCAAATCTTAATGTACAGATGCTGCAGATTGTAAAAGCATTCTGTCTCATTATGCAAGTCTTTATTGACAAATGCTTTTCTCTTTGCAGTATCTGTACTTGTGATTTGGGAAACTAAGTCTTTGCATTAGTTCAGCTTAAAGTAGCGTGCAACATATTTTCCTCCTTATAGAATGGTCCTAGCTGACTTCTCATTATTAACATCTTAGCTTGGCCTTCTTAAAATACCTTCCTCTAACATCGCTTCTTTAGCTCAGCTTGATTTTTAATATTTCAGTAACAGTTTGGCCTTATTAACTAGAATGATTTCCTTTTCACCTGAGAATCAGCACATCTCCTCTGATTTATTCTTTATGTTTCTCTTATCCTCTTTCATAAATTACAGCATTTGCTTTCTTTTGTCTATATTCATACACAGCTCCTCTAGATTGTCTTTGTCTTTTTTCCTCCTCTGACAAGGAACTGTCTGTTTAATTTTCATTTTCACCTACTTCATTAAGCACAACTAGCACTGGCATTTAAGGCATTAGCATACAGCAGCAACTGATTTTAAACAGTCCAGCTGCTTTGCCAAAGGACAGGAGTTGCTCACTTAAACCAGATGAATAAACTGTGAGGGCAACTAGTACTCCGTAAAGCAAGTCATCTGTACCACTGCTTGAGATGGCTTGTATTAAATCAAACTGCTAGCATTTTGAAATAAGCTATTTGGCCTTCCACCTTTTCTGCTATAGCCTCCAAAAAGGTGATAACAGTCCACTGTCTAGTACCCCTACTATGCCTAGGAAAAATTGAGTGCTTAGAAGTGCATCATATGTCTCAAAAGTCATAAAAGTCACCTCCATTTAATAAATACTGATATAAGCTGCAGCTTTTCACAGAACCCATACTTATTGTCTTTCAAAATATCCCTTCACCTCAGCTTCTTCACTTTTTCTCATTTATCTTGAGATTCCTCATGAGGATATTCAACACTGAACTGGTCTAATTTCTTCTACCCATCCTTCCTGTCCATTGACAGCAGTACCTTCTTAAGACTGCACATGTAAACTAAATTCCTTCCAAGAAAAGCAGTTTTTGTGACTTTCACAACTGCTTTGACATCTGGCAGAAAGACTGTGAAAACCTTCCATTCATATAGCAAGAAATAATCTTTTGTTCTTTCTTGTTTCCTGTTAACTGCCACTGTTTCATCCCGGTATTTTCCAAGGTCTGGATTTCAGGAGAAATTCAGAGCATGTCATGATCCAAACAACATCTACATAAAAAGTAATGAAGCAGCGTGTGGAGAGAGAAGCCCAGGATCTGGAAGCAGGAATCATATTAGACCCAGGTCCAACAGTGTTTCTGATTTCCACATATTTCATCCAAAATTTGAAATTCAAATAAATGAATTTGTGTCCCTACTTGAGCAGAATTGTTAGACCAAGTTACCTCCAGAGGGGGCCCTTTCAACTTCAGCCATTGTGTGACTCTGATGTACCCATTTGTTGACTGTTTATGTGGTCTGACTATAAAGAAAGCTGTCTTAAAGAAGAATCAGTGAAAGATCCTCAAGAGGACACTGGATGACAAGAAACTGGGAGGTATGGATTCTCAAAGAAAACAATACTGCAGAATAAATTTCTGGAGGAAATGGATTTACCCTGTTTCGTGTTAACCCTCATCTTTTCCATGTGACTCCTTGTGAAATGGGAGTCTCCACCTTCGTTATAGTCACCCTTTTAAAACTGGAACATGATAGTAAGGTCTTCCTTAAGCCTTGTTTCCTCAAGGTTGAACAAGATTTTACAGTGTTTACAATAAATAAGTGATGAGACAGAATTTTACCAGAGCTTTTGAGAGGGCTTTCAGGCCAGAACACAAGTTTCCTATTGTAAGTGTCCCATGTACTAGAAAGCTTTCTGAAAATGACATATTTCTTTCAGAATCAATTTTTATGCTTTATGATAATTTGTTTTTTAATCAATCTAATCTGCTTCCAAAATATTTCATTCAACTATGAGGAAGAAAACTGCAGTAGAGGAACTTTTATTAGCACTAGTTGGGAAAAAGTGCAGTAGTTCAAAATACTACTCAATATAATATGGCTAATGTTGATCTCTGAAAATATTTGTATGAGTGATGGTTCTGCCATCTGGTTCCACCTCTGTTTCACCAATCAAGTTTGACTGAAACTGGAAATAAATAGTAATTTGGCTTTATTGCTACCAAAGAATAATCTGGGGCTTGTGTAATTGCTGATCATTTATGTACCATTCCTACAAAGTCTGTAAAATAAAACAATAAAAACTGCAGAAATTTAATTATGCAGTAATGGGTCTCCTCATTTAAATTCCAACAAAATGTAAATGTTTTGGGTTAAAAATACCAGAATTGTGATTTTACTTTTTCACATTAATTTAACCATGCTGTTTTTCCTATGCATATAGACTGTTTTTTCTTTATTTCCTTCTCTAAACAGATTTATTTTTCTTTTTTTTTTTTTTTTTTTTTAAGAGTATAAGGAAGACAGAACTGTTAGAGCATGTATTATGTTTGGACAAAATATACTCAGGCTTTTCAGATAAGTGGCTTATACATAGGGGGAAAAGGGAGATTAAGAAAACCCAAGGACATGGAAAGAAAATGTGTACTAAGTGGTCTTGCATCACGCTGAAGAAAGAAATCTTCAAAGCTTGCAGTGATGCTTAAGAGGAGTAATAAAGCAAACAAGAGTAGAGTGCACAATAACAGAGCACTCAGATCATATGAGTACATACAAATAAAAAGAAACTAATGAAATTCTTCTAGAAGAGACTGAATTATAAGTGCTATTCATACTCCTGGTTATCTCTGAAGAGAGCTTACTGAAGAGTAAGAGTAACAGTAAGGAACACAAAGAATAGTAAAAGAACTCAGGCTGCTATAATAGCTGTTTATACAATTAAGGGGAAAGTCCATATGGAGGGGGCAGTGGAGGGTGGGGGGGGTTGTCCTGGAAGAGGCATTAACAAGACAGCTAAATCTGTGTGAGCCACTGCCCCTCTTTCTTCCCTCTCTGTTGCAGGGTCCAGATTGAGGTTGAGGAGTCCAATAGGCAGGCACTGTTAAGGCTGCCTGGAGAGGAGGGGAAGCTAGACCCCAAGCCTCACATTTCAGAGTGGTGACTTCACATGTCAGAAGCCATGAGAGAAGGTGTGTGCAGTTTACTCGCCATATAAACATTTTTAATTGATTGGCAGGATTTGAATGGCTAACGTGCCATTGGGCCATTCCATTTTCAAAAAGGGAATTTATGGGAGAAGACTTTGAATGCTCATTGCTCATTATACTCATTACTCGTTGCTCTCTTACCTCTCTCGTCTTCTCCCCTCTGGGTTTGTTAATGGGATTCAAGGCGGTGACAAGCACCTACTTGCTTCTGTCTTCAGGGCAATTAGCTTTTTTTGTCCTAGCAGCATAGTGTTTGAGTTGGGCTTCCACTACAGCAGCATGCTCTCTCTCTCTTCCTCTAATTTTGGATACTGCCCTTTTGGACTATAACTACAAACTCAGAACATCCCTTTGTTCAGCAAAGGTTTTGGTAGTGAGCAGCTTGGCAGTTTGTGAGCAACTTATGCTAATTTACCTGGTTATTTCTGGGGTTTATAGCCTGTTTCTTGTTGGTTAGCTCTGTTGTGAACTCGAGGTGGTACGCCTACACCACCCGAGGCAGTATTGCTGTTTGGTTTCATGTATATAGGGAGATTCTAGTTTGTTCCTCTGTATTCCAAGTTCTGAATTTTGTAGACTGTTATTCTACTGTTTATTAGCCCTCTATCAAGTGTAATTAACCTATCATCAACCGGGCAAACAAACCTGAGTCAAATTGGCTTGGAAAAATAATTTTTATATTTAATAAATCATATTCATATTTTATCGTATTTCCAGCCTATCAATCTATATAAACTAAATCAGGGGGGTGAGGGTTGGGAGTGGGGGTGAAGTGTGAAACTGCCCTATTCTAATGTCAGAATTCTGAAAAAAGTTGAAATTACTCTGAATCTCAGTCAGGGTTATTATGTACCAATACCAGAAATTTACAGAGACTTCTAAATCTTTTCAAAGTATTTACACTAATTATTGAACAAAAATGTATGCACTATTAAAAGGCAATAAACCATGATTATAGTGTTTAGATACATAAACCATACACACAAACCCCTGTCATTAGGTGCATCACATTTCTAGGAGTCCACTTTTAACAGATACAGATGCCATTTTGTGGGTAACAGGATGTAACTTTTAAAGAGAGGATACAGAGAAGAGATCCATACAATATTACCTGCATTTGCAGACTCATTTACCTCAGGCCTCAAGCATTCAATAAGGAAGAGGACTCATGTCTGAATATTTGCCCTCATCCCATGCATCTGATTTCTTGCTATGTGAAGAAGTCAGACTTAGCTATGTCTACACTCTCCAGACGAGTCCTCCACTTACTAATATCTACTGATTTCTTGTATAATCCCATCAGTGCTGGAGAAGCAAATCACAGAAGTTGTCACCTGGAAGAGACTTCAACAACATGAGATTTGTAAGAAGAGGAATTTTATGTGTATGAGGACACATGAACTATTTACAGTGATGAGGAGTAAAAGAGCAATGAGGAGTAAAAGAGCAAAGTGATTTGTAATTCACATTGCTTAGCCTTAGATTGCTGCAGACAAGTTTTGTCTTGGAGAGGGCCAACCCAGACCAGGGAACAAGCTAACATTTAAGCAGTGACTGCCCTTTATGTAGTAACACACACATGCTCTGTAGAAGGCAGATCATAAATGTAACCATTTGCCTTATTAATAGTTGATGTAAATGAAGAAAACCTGCAAACAAGCTCTTTAATGTTTCAGCTGTTCTGCATCACAGGACCTGTCTCTCCTGTTAAAATCATGGTCTCACAAGCTGGTCTTTCTAGGACTAAACCCTGTGGGTTTACTTCCTTTTAGCGTACAGCAGTTCACAAGTACAAATTTTTTCAGGCTTGTATCAGTTAAATGACTTTGCAACTAGTAAGAAAGAAAGCTAGAGCATCTAGATTTGAAGATAGTGAAAAACAAGTTGATTCAAACTCAGGGAAGACAGAGAACTGGATCTCCACATTACCGTCATCAAGGTTGGCTAATAACTCATGACACAGTATAGAATTACAGTGAATTTACTAATTTTAAGTTTCATTGTTTATCTGAAATATAAAACTCTTCCTTATTTGATAGAAATAGTGCTCAGAAATAGGCTTTGTTTTTACGAGCTTTGTGTAGAATATAAAAAGATCCAAAATAAGACAGAACTAAACTAATCTACAAGGAAAGTATCTTTATCTGAAGGAATAAACCCAACTATACTTCAAAAAAGTTGTCAGGCTCAATAAGTAAATATGCTAAATATTTAAAGAGACCATTTGCTTTAGTTATTAGTTATACCTAGAAAAGAATTTTTACAATTTTATCTGCAATTGATTAATATCCTAGGAAAAAAAAAATATATATATATATATAATTTGAACTCAACTATTTTACCCTTGCAGTGCAAAGGGCAATTGCATCCACTCTTTTCAGTACCAGTTCTCTATAACAGGTGATTAATTATCTCAGGTACTGGCCAAGATTCAGAATCTTGCTTTGTAAATTCCACTTGAATGTTTTAAAATGATGTTGTTTATATTCCAAGCACTCGATAAAAAACATGAATTATTGTTCACTATTCTGAAGATAAGACTTACAAAATCATTTATTTTCCAGAAGATGTAACTGAAACTGTAGTCACAGTTCTGCTGTCTATTGTAAGCAAAGCATCAATTTTTCTTACAACAGTGATTCCATGAACTTCAAAGAGATTATTCTTTTATATAGAAGTGTGCATAGTCTTATGTCTTTTTGGGACTGAGGACTGCATCTGTGGCTTTTCAGTAACGATTTTCCTTTTCTTTTCGCTTTACTCTTTGTTTAGATGTGACTACTAATCTCATGGTTTGACAGGTATCATTGTTAGGTTTTTTTTAATATTTGCTAGCAGCAAATATATATGCATATAAAAGTAAGGTTCTAACTTGAAAAGAAAGTGGAATTTCACAGTGTCTTAAAATTATCATGGATTTTATTACCATTCCAGTGAAAATACACAAGAAAAAGAAAAAAAAAAATTCAATAACATCTCTATCCCAGATGAAAGTTGGGTGAGGGGAAAAAAATGCCATAGACATTATTAAACAGATTTCATCACTGCAGATTTAATGAAAGATGCACCACACTGAACCCTAGCATTTCATTACTTAAAAAAAACACTGCATATGTTTACATGAGGTAAATCAATGAGACTGAGACAGCCCATAATGCTGCAGCTTTAAAAAGGCTAGAGGAATAAAATTGTTTTCTTTCACTTCAGTCACATGTACATAATAATGGCTTTTATCAATATTTTATTAATCCATGCTTAAAAGAATTAATTTCCTGAAGTTCTAAGGACAGTTATTGTTTTCTATCAAGAGTGAAAAAATATTAAATTGAGAGATAAACACATAGATGAAAAAGAAATAGAAAATTCAGCTAGTACTCAGACAACATATTGCTGAAGAAAAAAAAAAATCATTTTGTCAGATGCAAGGCAGCTTTCCTGAAGAGAAAACTCAGTAAAGATATCTGTGAGATGGGGGCTGGATTTGTTATACATGCTGTGAAACATCTCTTTGTACTTTTATTCCAAGGCATTGTGTAGAACACACAGGTAGAAACTCTCAGTTTTGTTCTATCCTCTTTAACAGAACGTTTGGTAAAACTCTTGAATAGAACAAATAACACTCTAATCACATTAAATTTACCAGACCAGCTCAGTTGGAAGCAAATGAAAGATGTATTTACAAGCTAATCTACAATGAAATGGAATGAATATGTACAAAATATACAGTATTTACAATCTTTACAGGTATTTACAATTAATAAACAGCACAAGAACCCTCCTGGCCAAAGAGCAGGAGAAGCTAATAGCTTCTACGTCCCTGCCCCCACTTGTCCCCCTATACACAAAAGGGACAACAGAAAGGAGCAGAGAGATATTTTGTTAGACTTAGCCAAAACAATGAAGCCAAGGTCAAGCAGAAGCAAGCTAGTTTCTCCAGAGCAAAGAGGCAAGAAGAGAGATAGATTGTTTGCACAACTATTTTAAGTCCGTTATCTCTTCCAATGGGATTGTTTAGAACTATCGCTATTTTCCTTTTTGTTGTGGTTTGAGCCTTAACTGGAATTTAAGAGCTCAGATGGTAGCAAACCAATTCCTCCCTGCCCCCCCTTCCTTTTTCATGATAAGGAAAAAAAAAAAGAGGAAAGAATAGGAAAATAAAAAAAAAGGGGGGGGTGGGGAGGGTGGGGAGGTGGTAGGGGAAAAGGGAAGGTGGTAAATATACCAAAAAATAATTTGGAGTCAGTTTGGAAGTAGGTGAAGTAAAATTTTTTTTAACAAAATATATGTATAACAATAACAGGAAGGGTTTACAAGGGTAAGGAATTAGGATGAATAGGAAAATATACAAAACCAAATTTAGATGGCCTTATAACTTCCTCATTGTATGCGGATTTCAGTCCTTTAGAGAAGCATGGATGTGGCAGGGAGAAGACCAGGCCCGGCCACGTGGCAGAACCAGGAGGCTAGCAGTGGCTGTTGGTCATTTCAAACAGGTGAGGCAGGAGCAAAGAGAGGCAGATGGCTGCCATGCCCTCCTCTTTATAATCTTGCTGGATGGGAAGGGGAAGTGGAACAGACCAACTTAGACCTGGGGAACCCCTCTTCCGGGAAGGGAGAAACCAAGTCCACCTGGATCAGGTTTCTTTTGTCCCCTGGGGAAGCAAGGCTCTTGCAACTCTCCCCCACTCCCAGGATGCAGTAACCCAGCACACTCCTTACACTCAATTGTGATTTATTTACATTTTACCATTTTCTGTTCAAGATCTGTGACAAATTTTAAAACCATAGCCTAAAACTACCACACAGAGAAACATTCAGGTTGGAAAAGACCCTCAGGATTACCAAATCCAACTGATAACCCTACTCTACAATGTTCATCCCTAAACCATATCCCCAAGCACCACAGCCAAACAACCTTTAAACACATCCAGGGTTGGTGACTCAACCACCTCCCTGGGCAGCACATTTCAATGCCTGAACACTCTTTCCATGAATATTTTTTCTCCTGACGTCCAATCTAAACCTACACAGTTGCAGCTTGAGGCCAGAGAACTCGAAATTGCTGTTGTGTTCTGTGGTTTAGCTGGCTTCCTCTGTTGTAGATAAATCCATGTAATGCATGTAATGGCATTTCATATACAGATAAATATATCCTCACACAGCATTCATGCAAAATCTGAGCATGATACAGTGTAAGAAAATTAAATTCAGACAGTTGAAAGTTAGACTTCATTTAAAATAAACTGAAGAGATTGGCAAATTCTTTTAGCACTTGCCATCAATTAATCAATACTGTCATTATTCTCACTAAAGCTCTTAAAATCACTTAACCTGTGGTGCTGGCTCCACTAGAACTTCTGTCAGAAGAAATATGTGAGATTGTATTATTCGTTAACAACTTTGCTCAGCAGCTGTGCATTTGTCACACTTCTGCTTCAAATCCAAGATGCATTAAAAATGAAATACAGAATATTAAAACATTAAGGCATAGGAAATAATTTTTCTAGTGGTTTTTTTTTTTTTTTTTATTAAACCAGTATTAGGTCTTGATTGTTCAATTACTCTGTAATTGTGGCATTTCTTGGATCTCTCTGGGTATCATTCTCACATTTTTTCTTGATTCTGTAATACCTTTATGTTTATGGAAGACTTTGCAATGACTTGTTAAACTATCAGGACTCTCCACCCATTATGAAAAATAAATGACGGGAATAATAGAATATTAATTTTATGGGAAAATTGGGTCTTTCATCACTGACATCTCACCTGAAACAGGCAGCTAATACACAGACATCTTTCCACCTACCACTACAGTGTCTGTTTACAGTACTTCATGCATTAGACCAGCAAATTTTTTGCTTTTCTGTGCTTTGGAATTAATAGACATTTTCATTTCATATGATCTGGTTCCTTGACTGAAGCTTTGTGTTTGTAAATTTTATTTCTATTTTCAGACCCTCTATATTCTTTGTTACACTTGATAACGTGGTTGTGTTATTAATCAAAGAGTTGCAGTTAATGGCTCAATGTCCAGCATAAAAAAAGACATGTACCTGTTGAAGTGACTCCAGATAAGGGCCATGAACATTATCAGAGGGCAGAAGCACCTCCCCTATGAGGGTAGGCTGAGAAAGTTGTGGCTGTTCAGCCTGGAGAAGAGAAGGCTCCAGGGAAACCATATAGCAGCTTTCCAGTACTTAGAAAGGGCCTAAAGAAAAGATGGAGAAGGACTGTTTATCAGGGAGGGTAGTGACAGGAACAGAGATAACTGTTTAAAACTGAAAGTGCATAGATTTATATTGGATGTAAGGAAGAAGGTCTTCACTCTGAAGGTTGTAAGGGACTGGAATAGGTTTGCCAAGAAGTTGTGGATGCCATCTCCCTTGAAGTGTTCAAGGCCAGGCTGGATGGGGCTTTGAGCAAACTGGTGTAAAGGGAGTGTCCCTGCCCATGGTGGGGGGGTTGGAACTAGATGATCTTTAAGGTCCCTTCCCACCTGAGCAATTCTATGATAATACAAAGAAAACTGTAGAAAGTTGTCAGGACACAGAATCACAGAATTTGAGAATGTTAGGGGTTGGAAGGGACCTCAAAAGATCATCTAGTCCAACCGCCCTGCCAGAGCAGGATCACCTAGAGGAGATCACACAGAAATGCATCCAGGTGGATTTTGAATCTCTAGAGGAGACTCCACAATCCCCCTGTTGCCCTGTTGCAGTATTCCATCAACCTCACAGTGAAAAAACATTTCCTCCTGTTTCCATGGAACTTCCTATGCATCAACGTCCACCTATTGCCCCTTGTCCTGTCATTGGGCATCACTGAGAAGAGCCTGGATCCATCCTCTTGGAACTCACATTTTACATATTTATACACATTAATGATGTCACTCCTCAGCCTCCTCCCAGCTAAAGAAACCCAAATCCCTCAGTCTCTCTTCATAAGGAAGATGTTCCACTCCCTTAAAATTTTTTGTAGCTCTGCTCTGGACTCTTTCAAGCAGTTTCCTGTCCTTCTTAAACTGAGGGACCCAGAACTGGACACAATACTCCAGATGCAGCCTCACCAGGGCAGAGCAGAGGGGGAGGAGAACTTCTCTCAACCTACTATCCACACCCCTTCTAATACACCCCAGAATGGCATTGGCCTTCTTGGCCACAAGAGTGCATTGCTGGCTGATGGTCAGCCTTCCATCCACTATGACCCCCAGGTACTTTTCCCCTTCACTGCTCTCCAACAGTTCTGTCCTCAACCTGTACTGTTAGGTGGGGTTGTTCTTTCCTAGGTGCAAGACTCTGCACTTGCCCTTGGATAAATTTCATTACATTTCTCCCTGCCCAGCTCTCCAGCTTGTCCAAGTTTCACTGAATGGCAGCACAACCCTCTGCTACTCCACCCAGTTTTGTGTCATTAGCAAACTTGTTGGCAGTGCACTCTGTTCTCTCATCCAGGTTGTTGATGAATATATTTACTAGGACTGGTCCCAGTACCAGCCTCTGGGGGTCATGCCTTAGTACTTTGTGAATGTGGGAGAGCAACCATGAACTGGTTCTAGCAATACTACACAAGGTGGTTTCCAGAGATAAATCAATTCTAAATTCATCAATAATCTTAAAGCTTCCTCCAACCT
Organism: Dryobates pubescens; assembly: GCF_014839835.1. Lineage (NCBI taxonomy): Eukaryota > Metazoa > Chordata > Aves > Piciformes > Picidae > Dryobates > Dryobates pubescens. The sequence goes on along the minus strand of NC_071618.1, from coordinate 19,588,125 downwards.
TCTTGGAGAAACCAGCATAGCAATTTTCCCCCGATTATCTGTAGTTTGTGTAGACAGACAACCCACAGCGTATTCCTGTTTCTGTATTTTATACAATAAACTTGTGACTTTTTCCTCATTCTTACTTGTTTTCTTCTTTCACCATCTGCCTTTTGGGCCTTGGCAATCTTGATTTCTGTTTTGCACAATGTTTCAGCTCAACTGAGCTGAAAGGTTGCTCCTTCCATACTTTTTTATAATCTGGTAGTGAAAGTACAATCAGGGAAGACCTGTCTTCAAATGATTTCCTGTTGAGAAGAGCACTGAATTCAACTCTACAGTTCTCACCTTCACCAAATTTCTGACTAAATTAAATAATATGGCCTATTATTAAAAAGCTAATTAAGAACACTATTAGAAACTTGTCTTAAAGCAGAAATTATTTAAAAAATAAAAATAAAAAAAAAAGTGCTTGAATCTACCAAACAGTTCCAAACCTGAATCTAGTCTGTCATGGTTCTTAACTCAGTAGTAGTTAGGTATCTGATAAAGGAAGATGATTTCAAACATGCTTTTATGTTCACAGATTTATTGGCTGATATTGCAATCTGCTTTCAATAAAGCTTCTACCAATAAATTGGGAAGGGTGCAGCTGCATATCTGTTTTTTATTGGCTCCAGGTCTCAAATTTTCTCATTAAATGAAGGCATTTATTCTTCTACCTTTTATTTTTCCTCATTCAGATCAAAAAGTTCTTTGAGGCATTAGCAGTTCCCTCAAAAAACACGAAGTCCAGTGAAAAGCACAGTGTCTGTTAAGGCTTATACATGCTGTTATGCTCCATTTACTTAGTAATAATTGTAACCAGTCCATGAGGTACAGTTGCTGAGTGATGAAATTAATAGTCAGCTGCTGGCAGAAACTAAGTGAAGCAGTATGATTCACATCCAACTGCAGTTCTTAGCTGCATTGCTTTTACATGCTTAACAAAAAGGTATTATTAACAGGGCAAGTGAGGAATGGAAGGGGTGACTGCTTTTACTATCCAACTCTATGTGAGGAACAGCCAGAGTACCTGAATTAAATCGGTCTCTTTCCTCCTTCCAACAAATGTTTTTGGCAATTTTCTGAGCCATTGCTTAACTAGTCATCCCCCTCCCCAGCGCACTCCAGATATATAGAAGAGCCAGTCTTCAGTGTCCACTACACAAGATACAGTATTTGAATGACTGCCTCATTCTCCTATACCATTCTAGCAGTCCTTCCCTTACCTGTTTTCCACTAATTCTCCTTTCCCAAAGACTTGTGACCAGCTTTGTACAGATATAGTGTTATCCTGTGCTCCACACCTCCTCAAGAATATCAGTAATACATCAGTTTCCCTCCTAATATTTTTCCTGATCACATCTGTCTCTCCTAAAACTGCTATCTCATTCACATCTGGTTTGACTGCTTCTAGATTGTAATAGAAGTGACCTCTGCATGCCTTGAACTCTAGGAATGCTTTGGGAAAATCTATGGACCTAATTACATTTTTGCAAGTAAACCAGTTCATGGTTATGGAGTCAGTCTGAAAGTAAAACAAAAAAAAATTCACAACCTATTTGAAGGTTATGGCAAATAATCTTCTTGGAAGCAATAACAAGTATCAAATAGCAGCCCTGTCATTCCTCCTGCCTTCTCCCCCCCCCCTTTATTTCGCCCCTCTTTTCTGTTGAAAACTGTTATCAAAAGACAAACCTGAAGCAAAAGTGTAAGTACACATCTTTCTTGTGTAAGACAACCACTCCTTCCTGAAAGATCATGTGCGATCACAGTATTATCGAGTCAAGTTCAAACAAGCTTAATAATTAATGCAGACTTACTAGCATAACCTGCTTAATTTTTATCAAATACTTCTACAATTGTTATGTGGAATTTAAATCTTTTCAGGAAAAAATGTCATTAAATATAAAAAAGTTTCAAATATAGTTACAGGTTTTGTTTTTAAACTCCAGTGAATAAAGATAAGGAAGTGATTATTTCTGCCTAACTATCTATCTTCTGAGGAAGAACTGTTGGTGGCATCGATTATTCACTGAATTTCACATTTTTTTTACCTGCAAATAGATTCTCAGTATTTTCAGAAGCAGTCTTGATGGATTGAGCAAGAAGCAAGTACACTATAATTTTTCACTACATTATAATAAAGTGAATGTTTTCTAAATGTCACAGTTTAAATTTCATGGGCCTGAAACCTCCTTTTGAAATTAAATTTAAAGGCCTCTTCCAAATAAGTAGCCTAATCTTGTAGTCAAAACCACTTTATATTTCCTGGCATTATTAACCTTGGAGGGCTGCCTGTAAGATGATAACGCTATCTGACATATTAAAATGGCATTTTATTTTATATAATTATGTTACAGAACATTTAAAACAGGTAAGATTCCAAGAAAAATATTGATGTGCATTTAGAAGCATTTTCATTTACTACTAATAAATCTAAGTGCACTTCATTTTAACATGCTAATGCTAACATGAATTTTAACAGATTAGTTCTAAAGAGAACCAGCTTTTGGAGTAGTCATAGTACTAATATCAAAAAAGATAACACTTTGGAGTCATCTTAAGGAAGCTGAACATTAAGTATACTCACATACTATTGAATCTGTAAAACATGTTGCATTTTGTATTTGTAAAGAAAAAGTAAACAAATACTTTAATCACATTCTAAATATTTGGAATAACTCTCATATTTATATAACAATCTGTAATTAATTTATTCATCCTCGTGACACCTAAACCCAGGGGTTTTTACAGCAATTTTTAAAGACACACATAAACAGAACGGAAGAATTTAACAGGCTTCCACTATGAGTTTCTTTTAGTAAGGCTAATAAAAAAAAAAAAAAGAAACCCATAAAAATGCTTAAAAAGGAAAAAAAGAAAAAGACAGTATCTCTTTGAAGGCTATCAGGTCTTGATAAGAATTAAAATATATTTTTACTTTTTTAAATTTTCCTTTCAAACATTAAGCTTGGTGTTATTTCCATATCAACAGTCTGTTTTATAAGCAGAAAAGCAAGATAGATATGTATAAAAATAAAGACTATTTTAATGTCAGCATATCATTCTTCCTTGATGCAGAATAAATTTTGAAAACTGATCTCATGTTATTTTGTGATGGTTCTTACTTTACCATAATGAAGACATATATTCACAGATAAAACAACTTGAGGTCAATTGTGTTCACAGTATTATTTTAGTGGAAAAGTATTGGCTAATTACCGACTTTGCTCACAGGTATCAATAAAATGTATTTCCAGTCACACAAAGCAGATCTTAAATTAGAAAGGAAGAATAAGTCTGATGGTTTAGACTCCAGCCTGAAATTTAGAAAGATTAATTTTCACTTATTAATTCAGCACTCCTGACTCTCTGCTCATGTACTTGTCAACTGGATCATGAGCTAGTCTCCAGAGCATTCTACCAGTGTCCCTAGAATAATCCCTGAATCAGGTCATTCATATTCTGCGTGAGAAAATTTTCCTTCGCTTATCCCTTTAAACTTGCTAATCTTCTCTTTACTGTTTTGTGCAGGTAATCCATCTTCCACAGTTTTGTCCAGGGTAAATCTGCATTCAAATTAGTCTGATTTGAAACAGCATCTAAAAAGGCTGCTACCACTGAATGGTTTGTATCTCAGGTGTATCTCTTGCCTTCAGTGTAGTGAGATACATCCCCATCAGTAGGCTGAAAGCCCTCAGTAAAATCTCATTGAGTTTCATTTCCCTCTTCAGCAAGTGCAGATGGCTTATGCTAGCACCAAAGTCAGCACTTCAACAGATCATGAGAGGAAGCACGCTGCAGTACAGGGAGCCTAGACCTCAGCTGGGATTCTTCAAAGTCACAGAGGTGGTCCTCTTATGAAATGGGCTGAGCATGAAAATCAGTGAGTTATTTTGTCCTTCTCCCCCATTTTGTTTAGTTGGTTGTTTTTTTCCCTGTCATTTCATGCATGAGATAATTTTTGAGACTTTATTCTGCAACTATGTTCTCTGAGAGTCCTTTTTAAGAGGAAATTGAATGACAGTTTTTTAGCACAGAAAAAAAACAAGTTCAGCCAACAGCACTACAGAGCTCTCATGCTTTTGTTCACCTGTTCGGTAGACCTCAAAGACAGAATGAGCATAACTAACTTTAGACTTGAAAAAGCTGCATTTGCCTCTAATGCCAGAGGTTTCCCTGCTGGAAGAAACACACACTTCTAGGCAGTTCAAAGGATCTGCCTTAAACAGTCCTTAGGAATGAATCACTCTTAGGAAGTACACATCTTTCTTACTTGGCTGATCAGCTAATATTTAAACATCTGACTTTCAGATACTTAAACGAGCACAGAGAAGCCAATTTGCTCTGTGAATTCCTAAAGCGGAAACACCTAAATGTGTTTCTAAGAAATGTTTCTTTCCTGCCAATAAGAATTTTTAGAGATAAGTGTGATAACATCATTAAAGAAAAATGGTTTCTCCAATAGCCTCCAAGTTTTCTTATGTGTATCTGAAATTCAAAGCTTATTATATGTCCAGACACAGGACACCCTTGTCAAATGCCAGATAAGGTCAACAAAGAGAGCAAGGATATGACATAATAGCTGTCTGAATTCTGTAAAACCTGTAAGAAATGTAAAGTCATTGTGACTGTGACACATGCCAAAAATGCGTGCGGCATGCCACAGGATATCTGCAAAGTACAGTAGCTAAAAATATGTGAAAGATATCAGATCAAGTGCATTCCCATTTTATTGGAAGCATTTTCAAATTACAATGCTGTCTCACTGTCATGAATATAAAGCTAGCTTCCTTTGAAAGCTAGCTTCCTTTGATTTTCTGTATCACTTCATGTAGATTTCTTACAAAACACTTCTGAGACATCAGTGTTTACTGAGACTGGCTCTATTACAGAAGCTCCAATTGAACTTTCATGCAGGGTAAAAAGAAGCATTCACTTGAACTGTAATCAATAAGGCAAATGTCCATGCAAATGATGTAGACCACGGTAATATGAGACTATAAGCTCAGCTGAGGAATCCAAATGTTCTTGAAATGTTTTTTTTTTCAAAATAGCATTGATCATAATTGTGGATGACAATAGGAACAGACAATAATTGCTGTCAGTAAGGCCTTTATACATGCAAGAACTTATCAAAGCATTAAAACACATTTTTGCCATTTATAACAAAGATAATAATTAAATAATATTAACAACAACAGCTAATAGTAATACCAAAATTCTATTTCTGGATGCCACATTTCAAGAAATTCTACAAATATGGTTGCTGAGACTTAATTTTGTTTTTTTAACTCCTAGTTGTGGACCTTAATGTCTAAGATTTGTGTGCCCTAAAGTCTGCAGCAGGTGTCTAAAATTTAATGAATATATAGTTCAAGAATTTAGGTGTCCCCTTACTACTAATATCATAATTTGCACAGCAGTTGAGTGAAATAAGCTGTCACCTGAAAACCCTCATAGAGTACCATTACAGCTTCCAAAGTGATGAAAGGTCTGTAGGCACGTAGATGTAGCTCTTCTGAATTGTATACAGGAAACAATTGCACGTTGTGCCAAAAGACAATGAAAACAGCTTCTCTACAATATTGGGATTACACTTCAGTGTATTCTTTCCCTTCTTGAAAAAAGTCCAGAATTTTAAATATATGCATTGAAATTTTAGGTTTATATACCTGCTTGAAGCCCAGAAAGACTCAGTCTAAAGAGAGACTGCTGATTCTCATTCTAGTAATGAGCTTTGTGTGAATGCATCAGCAAAGGGCACAGTGTAAAAAAAAAAAATTCCCTGTTTGTTAGTGGATTGAACATCTGAAACCAGGGCTGAGTAGTATTTAATAATAGCCACAATGGAAAAAGGAAAGAAAGAAAGGAAAAAGTATTTACACATTTGACTCATATTCCTCCAACTCCTTAATGTAAGTGGGTAATCCTTCCATGCCATTTCTATTGTCAGAGGTGAGGAATTTCCATAGGCCAGTTCAGATTCACTTGGGTTGAGTTGTCCTTTGGAAGTGTGTCTCTCTGTTGACTGTAGAGAGATCACGCACCACTGACGCCCAAAAATTAGTTAGTTGTCCAAATTCAGGTAGGCTAAATCTGGGTCTAATAAAACACAGTTTATTAAATTAAAGATTTAGTATGACAGCTTTTAAACATATAGGTATGTAGAGTAACAAATTTGCATACATAGAAGTAAACACATTTTATTTAAAAAAAAAAAAGTATCACTCTAAATTCTTTGTGAGCCTTGTAATTTTGATAATCAGGGGTAATTTCTGAAAAGAGTGAAAACAATCAGAAACCTATGCCAGTCATCAGTAACCATTGACAAAGGAACATATCTTCTTTTTAGGCCAGATACTGCACTCATGTTTCTGCTCCTGCACTGTATCTGCTAACTCCTGAAAGCAGAACAAACATAATGTTACCAAGAGTACAACAGCTGATGCCTTGTCTCAGCTTTCTCAGTAGAAAGGTCTGAGTATAAAACCAGAGCCCTTCACACACTCTCTCAGCCATCCATGGCCCATATTTTATTCTGTCACTGGGTAAAGAATATCCCTTTCACATCCTTGCAGTACCTTGTATTTTCTACAACAGTCTGAGGAATGTGAAAAGCTTACCAGCCTCTGCATCTGCTACTCAATTTTTAGAACAGTATTTTTCTCTTGGCAATTCTGAAAGTCTTCCCTAGCCTATCTTTACCTTGTCCTACAACCTACACACGCAAACTGGGTGAAAGAGTTTTATCTTTCACACAGCACTGGAAAGAGTTATCTTCAAACACCAACTTAATTTTCCTTCTTTTTAGTATATAATTATTTCAAACAATTCTTTAGATAAGCACATTTTTATTTTCCTTGTGATTTTAAAAAAATAATGCGCCATTCTGGAAATACATGAGCAACAAGTATTATTCTGGTCATGATTAAGTGCTGGGACTTGGATTATTTGTGACTTTCAGCTTGCGCCTACTACTGAGTTAATTTCTACTACTAAATTCATTCCATATCTGCAACATGCAAGAGAATGCCCACACCACACTTTGAATTGCAGAGGAAGAAAGAAGTTGAGGAATTTGGGCTCAACCTACCCTCAAATGTAACTCAGTGGCTCAGTGTCCAAATGGAGACCAATGACAATTGGTGTACCTGAGGGGTCAGTACTGGGACCAGTGTTATTTAACAACTTTGTTAGCAGTATGGTGTTGAGTGCACCCTCAGCAAGTCTGCAGATGACACCAAGCTGAGTGGTCCAGTTGACACACTGGAGAGAAGAGATTCCATCCAGAAGGACTTGGACAAGCCCAAGCCAAACCTGTGAAGTTCAACAAGGCCATGTGCAAGGTCCTGCACCTGGATCAGGGCAATTCCAAGTAGAAATACAGGCTGGGGGAGCAGTGGCTCACAAGCAGTCTTGATGAGAAGTACTTAGGAGTGTCAGTTGATGAAAAACTCAGCATGAGCCAGCAATGTGCCCTTTCAGCCCAGAAGGCAAACTATTCTGGGCTGCATCAAAAGAAGTGTGACCAGCAGAACAAGGGAGGCAATTCTCCCCTCTACTCTGCTCTTGTGAGAACCCACCTAATAGTACTCTGTCCAGCTTAACAGGGACATAGAACTGCTGGAGTGGGTCCAGAAGAGGGCCACAAAGATGATCGGAGAGCTGGAGATCCTCCATTATGAGCACAGGCTGTGAGAGTTGGGTCTGTTCAGCTGAGAGAAAAGTAGGATCCAGGAAAACCTTATAGCAGGCTTCCAGTACCTGAAAACAGGCTACAAGAAAGCTGCGAAGGAAGTTTTTACAAGGGCATGTAGTGACAGGATGTGAGGGAATGGATTTAAGGTTAAGGAGGGTCTATTTAGGCTGGGTATTAGGAAGATATTCTTTACAGTGAGGGTGGTGAGGCACTGGAACAGGTTCGCCAGGGAGGTTGTGTATGATGTCTCCCTGGAGATGTTCAAGACCAAGTTGAATGAAGCCTTGAGCAACCTTATCTAACAATCTTATAAGTTCCTTACAATGCCAACCATTGTATGAATCAAAGTCTATTTCTAGCTGCAGTTTTGACACATAGATGCAGTCTGCTGAATTGACTACATTGAGCAGGCATTCACTCAGTGTAATTGTCCTGTTCAGCAGAATACCAATGCATAATATGTCTTTAAAAGCTAAACAAAATAAACCAAAACCAAACAAAAATAAAATTAAAAAAACCCAACCACACACACAAAAAAAACCCCAACAAATTCCAAACCAACACAACTATGTAAACATCTGAATCACCTTCCAAGACTTAATTCAGAATAGTCCAAGATGTTTTCAGCTTCACCAGATAATTGTCTTTTTGCCTGAAGGATGACCATGAACAAAATACATTCAAGAATTTAAATACAGTGAGCAGAATTAAATTAACATGACTGTGCAGAGTCAAAGCAGATGGACTACATCTACTGGAATCTCAATGTTTGGTTTGAAATACATTGCATAATTCCAATTTATTTTCACAATCCTGAATTGGTGTCAGCAGTAGCATTTTAATAGATGAATACAAATGGAGGCATACATTACAGTATTAATATGTATTAAATAATAAAAGTGCAGCCCAAAGACTAGATCAAATCCTTTCTCTTTATGGCAAGCATTAATGCATTTGCTTTTGATTTGGTTGATTGTCAGAAATTTTTCCCAGCTAAAATCAGACTTTTTTTTTTAATCTCATGAACTTTTTTGACCCATATTTTAATTAGTCATTACTGAAAAGCACTAATGGCTGAAAACTACATTCTGTTAGTTTAGTAAGAGACAGGATTATGTCTGAGTTTTAACAAAACCTAAAATTCATCATTTGTCATCTTAACATAAATCTAAGGCCAGCTTCTTATAAGTCTCGTAAATGACACTGAGATGGAAATGTAGACTACATGTAGTATTTTATTTTTCAAGGACTTTTCTATGGTTTACAAGAAAGGATCCAGCTACTGCACTACTGTTCATAGAAATGTTTACTCTGTGAAGATCCCAGTACTCCAATAAATAGTTGACAGAGGTGCCAAGAATCAGAAATGACAGAGAACTTCTTAGATTAAGTGAAGGAACATTTAACATTATTATAGACATTATTTCCACTGTGTAGTTTTTAGTGAGTTTTGTTGTGGGTTTTGTTTTGGTCTGTGTTGCTTTTTTGTTTGTTTGTGGTTTGTTGTTGTTGTTGTTGGTTGGTTGTTGTTGTGTTTGGTTGTTTGGTTTTGTTTTCATTCTGTGGATGAATGAAAAGCCAGGATTGTCTTCTTGTAATTAAATTTAAAATGTGGTTTAGAAGCTGTAAGTCCCTAATTCAGCCTTTTCACGACATAAAGAAAATTAGACTTTCAAAACAACCCCCTTATTTTTCTTTATAAAATTTCACTTCTTCCTTAATTTATATACTGATTGTAGGCTTTGGGAGTGATTTTTGTTTTGCCCTATATTATATTGTGCCTAATGGGAATACTGGGACTGAAATTCCTAGATTCCATTATAATGCAAATAATTAGCTGTAAGAAAAAGAAACAAAATAAACAAACAAGAAAATATCCTACAAAACAAAACAAAACAAACCCCCAACTGATTCAGTTATTCCATTTTTCTTATGAACAATGATCAACAGATTAGATTTTTGGTTAGCTGATGGAACATAATTAGATTGAAATACCAGACTCCAAATGGTCCTTTCATTGGAACAAGGTGGATAAATGATCACAGAATTTGGTATTCCACTCTGCTTGGTATTGCCAAACATTGGCAATAGATGGACCGATACACTCATCTAATATTAATTATTATTGAGAATCAGATCAAATAGAATAATTTTTAACTTCAGTGGGAAGAAGGTACAGTGAGTGAAATCAACAAGGGGAGGGATAATGTGCTCCTTTTGATTTATGTTTTCATGCAATTAGAATAGAATAAGAAACAGGTTTGGATATAATTCAGTATCAGTACTTTAACAGAACTTTTGTTCTTGGTTATAAGAGAGGAGTTCTCATTTCATTCGCAGTGATAATCATTATATAAAGTGATCACACAGTTACACAAACAAGAGGAATTTATTATGCACACATATTATAATATATACCTTTGATTCTCAACAACAGCATTCATATCAATATATATCACCATTAACTAATGTGACACTATAATCATCTGAAGGAATGATTAAAGAAGCAATGATTGGAATGATCACAAAAAAAAAAAAAAGCAAGATACATTTAATGTACTTGTTTCCTACAGTAGAATTTTAAATAATACTGCAACAGTTAGTGAAATATAAATTGCACAGTGAATAGGACAGAAGAAGTGAATAAGACAGAAGTTCCTTCCAATTCCCATTGTAATTCTACTGATTCTATTGCAAACATTCACTGTTTCTAAATTCCCACAAGTTAAAATTTCCGTAAATACGGTCTTATGAGACAAATGGTGCTTTATCATTTTGTGGAAGACACATGTACAGAAAATATACAGCTACAAAAAGTTGAAGTTTTTGTTAAACTAGAAGTTTTGTTACAAGAATTAAAGAATCTAATCACTTTGATTACAAGGCTTATTTTTTTTGAGTTTGCCCAGTAGTGCATATGAGTGTGCATCTATGAATTGCTTTAATTGCCAAAACAAACTAGCACATACACACTTGTCTCCTTGGGAAAAGCTGACAGCACAAATATGCAGTGGATATTAATTACTCAATGTGCCTACCATCAGGCATTCAGGTATTATGATGATAAGCACAATGTAAAAGCACTTATAAAAAAAAATAATGGAACAACCCACACTGCAATCATCTGACAAAGCTGGACTAAATTAGAAGCTGAAGCAGCAAGCAAACATTAATATCTCTACTAGAAAACTTTATTAACAGATTTCCAAAACCAAACATCCATGCTTCTTTCCTGTCGTTCATATTAGTTCTAATCCTTCTTCATTTTTAGCCTGATTCACTTTTTGTTGATCTTTCAGAGTACGCAAGAATTATGTGCCTATGTGAGGCCATCTATAGATTAGCACAACACTCAGTCTGCCATCTTTCTGTTAGCTGCCACCCTAAAACACACGTGTAGCATTTTAAGTTGTTCTTTAAAACTGCAACTGCAACTCTGTCCTAATCCAGAGAGGTTCTGTATTGTTTCATAAAGCTACCAGCAGAAATCGAACCAGGTACAGACATTTTGCCTGTTAGATCTAACACAGTGCTTGTTGTGTATTAATACAACAGGTTATTTACAGAAATATTTTTTCCTCTTCCTTAATTTGAGGAAAAAAAAAAAAAAATAAGAAATTAACAAGTTTGACTTCAAAGTTAATGCAGTGAAAATTATTAAATTCCAACTCATTCTCTTTCTAAACTCTGATTTTTGTAAATGTTTTTTTTAATTTCAATTTTGTAACAGTGGTAGTATAAAAATCAATGGTACTTAGAATTGTTCAAGAAGTAGTCAGTTTTTCAATATACAGATGCTCCTAAACACTAACACAGCATTTTAGAATATAGGATAACCTTCCTGTCCAGATAGTGACAAAATTAATTTATAACATAATATGTACTCTACGTCTGCCATCTACTGTTAAAATGACGATACTGCAAGTTTTCTGCTGGAACCAAGGTTTAGATTAAACTTCCTTTACCATTTAGACCTACTTCTGAAATCAAATCACATTTTATTTAATCACACATTAATAAAACGTGTTCACAGCATTGATGTACTATAAAAATATGTGCAAGTCTGTTGTTTGAAAAAAACAAACCACATTTTTAATTTGTTGTAAATTTAAAAATAAATATTCAAACAGAACACAGAAAATAGGCCTATAATTTTAGAGGTTTTGGCACCACTGAGAGGCAATGTGTGAGTAATCATTATAAGCATCATGGTGAACATATGAACTACCAGACTTCTTCAATGCTTCCATACTTCTCTTAATATATAAATATAATTCCAGCTATAGACCACATAAATATATCCATCTTCCAGAAACAGTGGGCAAATTTAATGAAATGGTGGTTTGGTTTAGTTATTGGCCAACCGCTGTGAGCATGTCCACACTCCAAGGAGAAGTCCAAGGAGAGGTTTGAAGCACTATTTTCCCCATCATCAATACTAATTTCTAGCTTTCTCCATGGATCTGTGCTACATATCTTTGATGGCATGGATATTTGTCTGACCATCCTATATAGCAGCACAGATTCAATTTGTGTGAACTGACTACAGTGACGCACAGACAACTTCTTTTGCCTGGTTAGGCCAGTAAGAAGCATTGCCTGGGAAAGAAGATAGCATCAAATACATATTAATGTTGTATTTGTACAGATCTCTTTAAAAAATTTTAGTGCCTATCTAGGCAGATTTGGGCATGTGCCATGTTGTATATTCATCAAGGAACCCAGATCATGACACTGAAGAAGTTTCTTGAGTGGTCAACTACTCCTACTGACTTTGTGTGCGGATGTCTCATAATGAGCCTCTACCTTGAAAAAGTAAGAGCACTTATAAAAAAGAAGAGAGCAACTTCTTTACAATGTGTTTCATTTGAAAAATATTGTCTGTTTCAGGAATCTATATGGAATATTTTTATATTTATATAAGCATCTATGTTTTATGCTTCTCTCTTTTTTTTTTTTAATCTTACTCCAAAGTGCTTTTAAATTGTGGGCATACAATGCTTCAGATGGGGGGATCACAACAAGTAAAATTTATTATGTTCTTTACCTCTTTCAATCTTTGTTATATTTCACTTCCCATTCTCCAAGTCCAGCTATCACACTGGTCTCTTTTCAGGAAGCTATATAACTTTCACTAAAACACCAGATTTTACATTACTTTCATTATTTACTGCAGTTCTCCTGGGAGTGAGAGACACACAGGATTTTGCTTTTGCTAACAACGTTGGCAACAAGGCAGATCAATGTGATAGGCTGCTTCCAGAATTATCTGATGGCCCTTTCATCCTTCGAGGCACTTGTTTTCCACTCTTTTGGATCAGGGAGATGCTGCCACTCATTCTTCCCCAGATACTCATCTTTTTCACAGAGATAGGGAAGAGGAGAGTGGAGTGTGATGTACACTGCACATCACACCTTCATACAAAATCAGGACATGGCAGAAGCAGTCACTTGGACTCACAAAATAGTCTCAGGTCTGGCAGCTCATTTCTGCTCCTCTTGCCACTGCTTCTCCAGTACTCTGTAAAAATCCCAACCCTTCCTACATACTGCTGCATTTATTTCCAATGGGAAAAAAAAACCCTGGGAAAAAAAAAAACCCATGTTATACATATAACTATATATCACAGTATCACAGTATTGCCAAGGTTGGAAGAGACCTTGAGGATCATCAAGTCCAACCTGACACCACAAACCCCATGACTAGTCCATGGTACCAAGTGCCACGTCCAATCCCCTCTTGAACATCTCCAGGGATGGTGACTCCACCACCTCCCCAAGCAGCCCATTCCAATGACTACCAACTCTCTCAGTGAAGAACTTTCTCCTCACTTCGAGCCTAAACTTCCCCTGGCACAGCTTGAGACTGTGTCCCCTTGTTCTGGTGGCCAGGGAGAAGAGACCAACCCCTTCCTGGCTACAACCACCTTTCAGGTAGCTGTAGAGAGCAATAAAGTCTCCCCTGAGCCTCCTCTTCTCCAGGCTAAACAATCCCAACTCCCTCAGCCACTCCTCATAGGGCTTGTGCTCAAGGCCTCTCGCCAGCCTTGCTGCCCTTCTCTGGACACATTCAAGTGTCTCGATGTCCTTCTTAAACTGAGGGGCCCAGAAGTGGACACAGGACTCAAGGTGTGGCCTAACCAGTGCAGAGTACAGGGGCACAATGACCTCCCTGCTCCTCCTGGCCACACTATTCCTAATGCAGGCCAGGATGCCATTGGCTTTCCTGGCCACCTGGGCACACTGCTGACTCATGTTTAGGTGGCTGTCGATCAGCACCCCCAGGTCCCTCTCTGTTTGGTAGCTCTCCAGCCACTCTGACCCCAGCCTGTAGCTCTGCATAGGGTTGCCGTGGACAAAGTGCAGCACCCGGCACTTGGGCTTGTTGAATGCCATCATATTGGACTCTGCCCATTTGTCCAGTCAGTCAAGGTCCCTCTGCAGAGCCCTTCCACCCTCTAACTGACTTATATCTGTTCCTAACTTGGTGTCATCTGCAAATTTGCTGCTGACTGACACAATCCCCTCTTCCAGATCATTAATGAAGATGTTAAAGAAGATGGGGCCCAGCACTGATCCCTGGGGGACACTACTGGTGACTGGCCGCCAGCTGGATGTGGCACCATTCACCACCACTCTCTGGGCTCGGCCCTCCAGCCAGTTCCTAACCCAGCACAGAGTGTTGCTGTCCAAGCCACGAGCTGACAGCTTAGACAGCAGTCTGCTGTGGGGGGTGGTATCAAAGGCTTTGCTGAAGTCTAGGTAGACTACATCCACAGGCCTTCCCATGTCCACCAGATGGCTCACCTGATCATAGAAGGAGATCAGGTTGGAGAGGCAGGACCTGCCCCTCCTAAATCCATGTTGGCTGGACCTGAGCCCTTGGCCATCCTTCAGGTGCTCAGTTATTGCCGCCAGGATAATCTGCTCCATAACTTTCCCTGGCACTGAGGTCATACTAATCATACTAATGTAAAAAGTCCTGCATTTTGCTCAAAGACACAATATGAGCAGAGCATCTGAACTAATTTTGCATGACAAGAATCCCTCCCACACATGACAGGAAATTATGTTACCCAAATAATGAGAATTCCAGCTGAGGTAAGTAGGAAAAATGCATGGACTAGTATATGGAAATGCACTGCCTCATTTAACATCTAGAACACATAGACAAGTTCAAGAAGACT